>NW_026909404.1:0-59544 GCF_033115175.1 Lepus europaeus | reverse complement strand
TTCCTGTGGGTGTCTACGTAAAGGAGATGCACACTTGGCCCTGCACCTCCCACTGGTGGTTTTCTTAGTAGCAGCCCCAAGGGTTAATACTGCGAGAGGGTGTGGGTGGCTCCTGTTTATATAAAACCACATCCCCAAGCTTCCTTCCAGGCAGGGTTGCTTTTGTTAGGGTTTTTTACTACCTCTTTGAAGTTTGAGATTGACAGATGCTATTCAATAATCTCCCCCAACCCTCCCCAAACACACAGGCACCAAGAGTTTTTACATGTAGGCTTTCAAAAAAAAATCACCGGAAATTTGAAGGGAAAGTAAAATTAGGCTTCTGACATTGAACCAGAGATTTCTAGAATTTTCTCCAGTCGGTACGACACCTAAACCTCAGGTATTTCTGTTGTTGTGTTTACCTTAGTCTGAAAGGAATAGAAATGAGCCAGGAAGATACTTTTCATATATGGCCAGGAATTATAAAATAAATGTACCAGTGATAAATGAACAGTTCATTTGGCTGTTTTAAGGAGTTGGAGACACAGCTAAGTAAGTATGCGGATAATGTTTAAAATTTTCTAATTTCATTTCCTCATGTGTGAGAGATTATCCACATTGGAACAAAGAAGTGAAGTCTGTCCAGGTTCTTGCACTGTATTCCAAGCTATTAAAACAATAACTGTAGGACAGAGGTGTGCAAGTGTTTTCTCTCCAAGGCCAGAGAGCAAATACCTTGGATTTTCTGGGCCAGATATGGATCTTTATTTCATGAACCTCTTTGGCTTTTAAACAATGCTTCAAATTAAAAAAAAAAATTCTTAGAGCACAGGGCTGTACACAGCCATGGGCCGTAATTTGCCACACCTTACTCTAGAATCTAAGAAATGAGAGTAATAGAATTCCACAACCATAACCTTCATTGAACTTCTACAATAAAAAATGTGCTGATTACCACCAGGTACTGCTTCCTGTATCAGATGCAGGGTGCGTCACTATGACCCAAGTAGTCCCCTCCACTCACTGTATAGCACTTACTTTGTCATCAGGGAAAATCAGATAAACAAATGATTGATAATTGCAAGGCATTTAATGTAGTTACAGACATGGAAAATTGAACCAAATTGAACAAGCAAACCCATTCTATGAAGAATAGAGGTGGAGTTTCATGAGGAAACACTGGGATCAGCTGTTGCCTCTGGGCAGTATTGCATCTGTGCCCTTTTTGCCTTCCAGGTTCACTCTTTGCTGCACACTGGGGACAGTCCATATGTCTCCACAAGAGCTTTCTTTTTTCTTTTGCATTTGATTTTGTTTTTAAATTTTATCTGTTTAGTTTTATTCATTTGAGAGGCAGAGAAAGTCCCCGTGTATTGGTTCACTTCCCAGATGACCACAACATTGAGAAGTCTGCAGGGCTGAAGCTGGAAACCATGAACTTCAAGTAGTGCTCCAAGTGGGTGGCAGGGACCCAAGTACTTGAGCCATCGTCTGCTGCCTCCCAGGATGCACGTTAGCCGGAAGCCAGAATCAGGAGCAGACCCTGGTGTCGGATGAGGGCACTGCTAATTTGTAGGATTTCAGGATTGGAAGAAGGCGAGGAGACAGTTCAAGTAGAAAAGACTTAATTTTAGAGGGGACAGAGTAGGGATGGATAAAGAGAGTGGAAGCTGAGCCTGCCCAGACAGAGGGCAGGGGGTTTGAAGCCAAACTTAGTTCTGTGTGAGCAGCTGGCAGAGTTCCTCCCTAAGCTGCTTGTTGGGGGAAGTGCAGATAAAGTGGGTGGGTGGCATGCAAAAGGCTCCTTGGTGGAGTTTACCGGGCATTGTCTTCATTTGGAATGTCCCAGGTGCGGGGCTTTCCCCAGCGGTAAACATTCCACTCACCTTTAGTTCTCTGTCCACGCCCAGTGGCATGATGGGCTGCAGGCCTCCCGTGGCCTAGTAAGTTCTAACAGGCACTCCAACTGGCATCCTAACAAGTGGGCAAAAATGCCCCCTTCTGGGATTGCCTTGTCCCACGGACACTTCTGCCTCCAGACCTGCCTGTCTTATTCTAATCTAAGCCTCACAGTGTAAGATTTTGTGCTCTCAAGGTTTACTCACCCAATTCTACCCTTTTCCTATTGTTTTAAAAAATACTAATGAATCATGTCCGTAAAGATGATGTTTGTCCCAGGGTTGCTAAGGTTTAGAAGTTTTGTGATCACTTCTCAAGTCTCGGTGGCATCGAGTAGACTTGGGACTTCAGATTTTAACCCAGAATATGTAGTCAGTGGAAGTCAGCATTTCCACTTACACTTGCCCTAAGCACAGGTGGTAAATCCTCTCGAACATTCCACAGGAGAGGTGCTAGCTGTCTTTCTCACTGTGCTTGTTTGGTGGTGTCAAACCCATGTAGCTGACAAGGCCCCTTTGGAAGATGATGAGAATCCCTACTCCACCAGGACAACATTCTCACTCCCTTTCCTTCTGGCTCCAATACCCACTGAAGGTGGAAGTTGCCAACTGAATAATTCCAATCCTGTCTCTGACTTGAATCTCTTCCCATGCCACCTACCCTACCTTTCCTGTCTATTCCCCAGGGCAGAACAATGCTGCGAGAATTGTTCCCCTCAGGTAGATCCAATATTCTTTCTCCTAAACTCCTTCACCCATCATTGACTTTGCCTTCCTCAGAGACCACCACAAAGGCAGCCCTTGCCCCGTGCCTTCTGTGTTCTGCTAGGCTTGTCCACACTCCACCAACATGGCTGCTTCACACCGTTAGCTCCCACCCCAGATTTCCACATACCAAGGGGATGTCCAAAAGTTCATGGAAAGTGGGATTAAAAGGTAAGTATATTTTGGTCAAAAAATTGAAAATACATGCATATCAGGAATATCCAAAACGTTAATGAAAATGCTTATTATGAACAAAATGCATTGACCTCAATTGTTTTGCACCAGAATAAACTTAATCTTTAAAATTATTTATTTACTTGAAAGGAAAATTTTATTTATTTATTTATTTATTTAAAGAGGTAGAGACAGAAATAGAGAGAGAGAGAGAGAGGCTCTTCCATCTGCTGGTTCACTTCCCAGTAAATTGATTTCAAAATTCAGGGCTACTGGGGCTGGCATTGTGGCACAGTGGATTAAAGCCCCAGCCTGCAGCGCCAGCATCCCATATGGGGGCCAGTTCAAATCCCGGCTGCTCCTCTTCCAATCCAGCTCTCTGCCATGGCCTGGGAAAGCGGTGGCCCAGGTCCTTGGGCCCATGCACCCACATGGAGACCCGGAATAAGCTCCTGGCTACTGACTTTGGATTGGCACAGCTCTGGCCATTGCGGCCATTTGGGGAGTGAACCAGCAGATGGAAGATATCTCCCCCCACCCCCCGCCCTCTGCCTCTCCTTCTGTCTCTGTAACTCTGACTTTCAAATAAATAATAAATAAATAAACCTTTTTAAAAAAATCCAGGGCTGGGCCAGACTGAAATCAGGATCCAGGAACTCCATCCAGGTCTCTCACATGGGTGTTAAGGAGCCAAGTACTTGGGCCATCCTCCACTGTCTTCCCATGTGCCTAAGGAAGAAGTTGGATCCTAAGCAGACCAGCTGAGACCTGAGCTGGTGCTCCAATAAGGGATGCTAGCAAATACAAGAGGTAATTTAACCCACTGTGCCACTATGCTGGCCCCAAACTCATGTTTTCATTCCATTTGCCATGCACTGCCTGAAGGATCCTTGTAATGCTAACCATTTGTATGCATGCCCCAACTCCTCTCCTGGGTACTCTTTGAGGCAGGGCCATGCCCATGGTAGACACTCAGAGATACATTTAATGCATGAATCTGGCTTCTGAGTAGGAAGCCTGCTTTTAATGACTACCATCAAGGACAGAGGGTTGACACATAAAGTAATAGAAGTCTGGCATTCTTTCTCAGTGGAAACAGCCCAGCAAAGCTCTCATTGAAGTGTAACTGCCTTTCATTGTCTGCTGTCCACTGAATGTTTCTATGTCCTTCTTCCAAAGAGGAAATTTGTTTAACCCAAGCCAATCAAAGCTAGCACATGAACCAAAGTGGAATGACCAAGACATTGCAGTCAGATAGCTGATGTTAAACATTGTGGCATAGCAAGTTAAGCCTCTTCCTGCAGCACCAGCATTCCAAATGGGTGTTGGTTTGTGTCCCAGCTGCTCCACTTCCAATCCAGCTCTCTTTCCTGGGAAAGCAGTGGAGGATGACCTAAGTGCTTGAGTTCCTGCACCCAACATGGGAGACCTGGGAGAAGCTCCTGGCTCCTGGCTCTGGCCATTGCTTCCATTTGGGGAATGAGTCAGCAGATGGAAGACCTCTCTCTCTCTCTCGCTCTCACTCTCTCTCACTCTCATTGTAACTCTGATAGACAAATAAATTAATAAATCTTTAAAACAATAAAGACTTTTCTGCATCAACTCACAGAACAAGTGAGTGTTCTGAGTCAGAAAATCCCTGTATGCTATGTTTAACTTCTCTCACTTCTGTAGCAACATTTCCATTGTTGCTATTAAATGTTCTTTTTGTATTAAAATACAGATTGCATACGCATTGGAAAGAGGAATATTGGGTGGAAATAAGGTAGCCTACTTCCAAAGACACCCCTTCCTGAGTCCTCTCCACACCATACACAACCCCAGTGCTGGTATTTCAGGATACCCTGATCAGAGCAGAGCAGGCTTCCAAACGGGAGCTTGGAAAAGAACAGATTATGGCGGAACTTTGGAAGTCTCTTTGTTTTTCTGTGTTTGAAAAATTTATTTTATATATTGAAAAGCAGAGTTACCAAGGCAGGAGCAGATCTTCCATCCTCTGGTTCACTCCCCAAATGGCTACAATGACCAAGTCTGTGCCAGGTCGAAGCCAGGAGCCAGGAGCTTCTTCCAGGTCTCCCACATGGGTGCTGGGGCCCAAAGACTTCTGCTTTCCCAGGCACATTAGCAGGGAGCTGGATTGGAATTGGAGGAGCTGAGGCTGGAACCGGTGCTCATTTGGCAGTGGCTTTACCCCCTGTGCCGCAATGCTGGCCCTGAATTATATAGTTTTATTTATTTATTTGCAAATCAGAGAGAGAGAGAGAGAGAGAGAGATCTTCCATCAGTTGTTTCACTCCCCATGTGGCCACAACACCCTGGGCTGGGCCAAGCTGAAGCCAGGAGTCAGGAGCTTTATCTAGGTCTACCAGTCAGGAGCTTTATCTAGGTGCAGGAGCCCAAGCACTTGGGCCATGTTCCACTGCTTTCCCAGGCATGTTAACAGGGAGCTGGATGGGAAGTGGGGCAGCCAGGACTTGAACTGGTGCCTGTAGGGGTGCTGTTGTTACAGGCAGTGGCTTAACCAGTTATGCCACAATGCTAACCCCAGTCTCTGCTTTTAAGATACTGTGTATGCGTGCTTTCTGGAGGTAGGAGCTGTGTCATTCTATCTGTGTTACCAGCACTCCTGCAATGCCTTGAGCTTAGTTATCTACTGCTCGGTAAATCCTTTATCAGCAGTACTGAGGAGCTGCTGTGTGCTGAACAGAGTAATCAGAAAGACTCGGTGCCTGCAAGTGAGCAGGCTGCTGGGGTGGGTAGTGGAGAGAAAGATAGACACAGAGCAGGTAAATGGAGTCCTGGTTTTAAGTCGTAATCAATTAGTACTTAGGAAATTCTATATTGTTACTGCTACATGGGGTGATGTGAGGATGTGTAAAATCTGATGTTTTTTCCAAGTTTTCCCTGACTTCCCTTAGGGAGAGTGACATGTAAGCTGAAGTTTAGAGAAACAGTAGGCGATCTGAATAGATGGCCAGAGGCAAGGGAAACTAGACAAGTGTACACTAGCATCCCTGGAATAAAAACGCAGGCTGCAGTATCCTCAGGGACTATGCACATGCCAAGATCCATACGTGTTTGAGGCAGGGACTCGCTCCTGACAGTGTGTAACACCGGGTACCTACTGAAGCCAACTCCTTCTCTCCCTTGTCTTGTTTCCCTTATCAGAATACACCACCAGCAGTCCCGATCTGTTGCTAGTCATATTCCAAGTGACCGGCGTCAGCCTCCTGCCACCGCTGGGCATTGCCATCGCTGTCATCGTCACCTTCTACTGCTACCGTGTCCACCGGCAGCAGAAGCTGAGCCCCTCCTGGGAGACCAGCAAGCCGCGGAAGCTCATGGAGTTCAGCGAGCACTGCGCCATCATTCTGGAAGACGACCGCTCCGACATCAGCTCCACGTGCGCCAACAACATCAACCACAACACAGAGCTGCTGCCCATTGAGCTGGACACCCTGGTGGGCAAAGGTCGATTCGCCGAGGTCTACAAGGCCAAGCTGAGGCAGAACACGTCCGAGCAGTTCGAGACCGTGGCCGTCAAGATGTTCCCCTACGAGGAGTACGCCTCTTGGAAGACGGAGAAAGACATCTTCTCGGACATCAACCTGAAACACGAGAACATCCTGCAGTTCCTGACGGCCGAGGAGCGCAAGACAGAGCTCGGGAAGCAGTACTGGCTGATCACCGCCTTCCATGCCAAGGGCAACCTGCAGGAGTATCTCACGCGCCACGTCATCAGCTGGGAGGACCTGCGCAAACTGGGCAGCTCCCTGGCTCGGGGCATTGCCCACCTCCACAGTGACCACACCCCCTGTGGGAGGCCCAAGATGCCCATCGTGCATAGGGACCTCAAGAGCTCCAATATCCTGGTGAAGAACGACCTGACCTGCTGCCTGTGTGACTTTGGGCTGTCCCTGCGTCTGGACCCTACACTGTCTGTGGATGACCTGGCTAACAGTGGGCAGGTGAGTGAGAGCTGGTGCCTGCCTCATTCTTCCCTTGATCCATATCTCACGCTTCTTGTCTGGACACTTGTCTACAGAATCCAGCTGTAGATTGGGCCCGCTGTCTCCTGCCTGCCAGTCTTTGCTGATGGATAACATTGATCCTCCTGTTTTCAGTTGTTTCCAACTCAGATCATTCTCCTTGAGCCCATTCTTGGTTCTTTTCCATTTGCAAATGGCTGGTTTTTTTGGTTCAGGTACTGTTAGCACTTTCTCTTAGGGTCGTATTGGGTCCTTTTTACTCTATCAACCGATACATTGATGTCCCTCTTCACCATTGTTGAAGACCATCTCTCTGAAGCCCAAGTCTGGGTCCGTGTGGTCTCCTAAGACGTCTAGCACAGTGCCTTCAGCAGTGACGGCTGAGTGAGTGACAACCCCACTTTCGAGGCACTCTTAGAGATGTTTGACTAACAAGCTGTTGGAAGCTTTAAGCATTTCCAAGACTTCTGCCGCGCTGCTGGGCCCTGTGTTCACACGGGGGCGCCCAGCAAGGACACTGCTGTCTCCTGGAGCCAGGTGCCAGGAGGTGCTCCTCACTCAGCCCTCTGTATCCATGGCAGCACATGCAATGTTGGGGTAAACATGTTCAGACATGGATGGATTCATGTGCCAGGGTTATGACTCATGCAATGACCTAGTAAAAAGAAAAATGTCTTCTAATACATGCCAATAAGAAACGTTCCTGGGGGGGGGGGGGGGTCAGATCAACTCGCTTAACCTTCCTGAGAGCCCTGGAAAGATGGGGCTTTATTGTTAAATTGTCCATGGATGTCAAACATTTCAATTACCTAGAAATATTTTTTCCATTTTCCTCTGCATTCTGTATTTGTTTATTGTCACCTGTGGTGATGAGGCAGCCCATAGACTGAAAACTACATGGCACACCTCTCCGAACTATACGATGACCCAGATTTTTTTTTAACTGTGGGAATACTTTCATGCACTTTAATTTAGTAGAGATTTTATGAAATAATACTGCATCTTTGGCATGCTGGTATGTGCTGTGAGGCAAAGATTAGTACACAATCCTTAACTGATCAAAACTGGTAGCAGTTACCAGCGTTTACTCTACGTCTTGGAGTTTCCAGAGGATAAAAAAATATTTAATTTGGAAAAGTAAAAATAAACATCTAAAATATCACAGTTGTCTTCCAGGTTATCAGCGAGGATGTTACTGAATAATGCGATGACTAGATAAGGCGGCTCTGAGGGTTGGCACTTCCTTACTTTGCCATGCTTTGTTTATAGCTTTAAGGGGTTTTCAAGGAGAGAATGTCTATATTTAAAAATAACCATGTGTGCTGTATGCTTTTTGTGTAGGTCTCATGATTCGAAACAGCATGGTGATTTCTGTAAAGATCACCTGCATGTTCAGGGCCAAGTGTCAGCTCTATGGTGACAGTTAAGATGCAGCTGCAGATCCATGGCCTCAATGTCTGTCTTGGTTGTAGGTGGGGACTGCCAGATACATGGCACCGGAAGTCCTGGAATCCAGGATGAATCTGGAGAACGTGGAGTCCTTCAAGCAGACCGACGTCTACTCCATGGCGCTGGTGCTCTGGGAAATGACGTCCCGCTGCAATGCGGTGGGGGGTACGTACGGGCCACCGTCATGGTGCAGTGGTGGCCCTGCTTTGCTTCAGCATGATTCCAAGGGTTGCAGAGGAATTCAGCCGTTCCAGAACTAACTAGAATTATGCCAGATGGCCAGTTTCTGAAATCAGAAGCCACGTTTAGAATGCCAGTCTCTGTGTCTCTTCCATGAAGCTCTGTGCCATTACTTTTCTCTTGACACATCTCTCCACAGATAATTTAATATCTAGCAAGAGGTGATCACAAATAGAGTGATTCCTACTTTATAAGAGTGATTCCTACTTTAGCAAATGAATATTCCAATGAGTATCTGATTTTTTTTTCTTTTTGAAGTTTTCCAGAATTACAGAGCCTAGGGGAAAAGATTTGACTCAAAATTTACTTTTACTGACATGACTTCCTTTTTGCAGGTAAAACAAGCAGAATGGTTTGACATGCTTGTGTAGGTACTGGAAGATCTGGTACAGAGAGGACATTGAGGGATGCCACTCAAAGGATAATGGATAATACTCCAAGACTGAATAGTAGACTGACTTTTCCTTTCTTTTCTTTTAATCCCAGTGATCGGGCAGGCTGGCTGTTACCCCCAAGTTCAGCCACCTTTTCTCCCTGTCACCTTTACAGATGTTGCTCCCTAAACACAGTCATGACTCCTCCAGATTCTCTCCTGTGTGTTTTCTCTGCAAACTGCCCTTCGAGTCCTTTTCCCTGTCAGAAGCTATTACTGCTGCTGGCCGTGAACATATAGCCATGGATGGGCGACATCCGGGGTGTAGGTTCAAGGACAGTGTGGGATTACCCACCCCGATCTGCAGAAGAATGGCCAAGCACTGTCTGGGCTGACTGCCTGGGGAAGCCAAGCTCACCTTGATTCTGCCTGAACTTTGAATTATTTTTAACCATTTCCACTTAGCATATAATACTTGGTCATATTCACAGGCCACAATGCAGTTTCAACACATATACACAGTGTAAACCAATCCAACCAGGCAACCTGCCTTTCCATTTCCTTATCTTTGAATTTAGAGACCAGCAGCTCCTTTTTCCTAGTTGTTGATAATGCACTAGAATGTGTTACTTCTGACTGTGTCCCTCAAGCCCTCCTCACTCCATCCACTTTTCAGCCTATGGTTTTAACAGTTCTGAGTTCAGATCAATTATATTTTTTAACTTCTGCATACAAATGAGAATATGTATTATTTGTCTTTTGGTGTCAAGTTTATTTCAGTGAACAGTATTCACAATAGCTAGGTGGGGGATCAACCTAGGTGTCCACTGGTTAAAGAAAAATGTGGTATATGTACATAAGGACTGTTATTCACCCAATTCGACTTGGCTTTTGGTTCTGTAATAATTGTAGGCTTACAGAATTGTTGCAAAAACAGCACAGAGTTTCCATGTACCAAGATATTTCCAAAAAGTTCATGGAAAACTGAAATTAAAAGATGTTCATTTTGGTGCGAAATTTTTTAGAAATGCCTGAATGGTATTTCCATAGCACACATTTTTCTATACACTACTTGAAGAGTTCTTGTACTCAACCCAGCTTGCCTTAGCTTCCCTCAGTGTCCTCTCTGCAGCAGATCTTCCAGTACCTACACAAGCATGTCAACTATTCTGCTTGTTTTGCCTGCAAAAAGGAAGTCATGTCAGTAAAAGTAAATTTTGAGTCAAATATTTCCCCTAGGCTCTGTAATTCTGGAAAACTTCAAAAAGAAAAAAAAATCAGATGCTCACTGGAATATTCATTTGCTAAAGTAGGAATCACTCTTATACCTACTATTCGTGGTCACCTCTTGCTAGATATTAAATTATCTGTGGAGAGATGTGTCAAGAGAAAAGTAATGGCACAGAGCTTCATGGAAGGAGACACAGAGACTGGCATTCTAAACGTGGCTTTAGTGTTAGCATCTAACCTAAACTGTGGTACAGCTATCAAAACTAGGTGAGCCTTACGTGTGCAATGCTCTTCACCAGTCATTAGACCGTTTTTGAACTTCCACATCCTTTTGTTCTGCATCCCAGAACCCCACCCTGCCTGTGCCATTATCTCCATGTGATAGCACCTCAGCCTGGCCTCTTACACAGACTTGTTGCCCGTGAGGAGTTTAGACCAGTTGTTTTATAGAGCGTCTCTCAGCTCGGGCTTCTCTGAGACTTTCCTGGTGATTAGATTGAGATCACGTGTTTCACACATCACAGAAATGAGTGGTGCCCTCAGTGCCTCCGATTAGGGAGCCCCGATGATGGTGATGCTAAATTCGGTGATTTCATTAAGATTGTGTCTGCCAGGTCTCTCTCCTGCAGAGACACTGTTTTTCCAAGTGTAATTAATACATACCTTGTGGGAGGACACTTTGACCTGCTAGACCTTTTCATAACTTCACCCGCTAACTTGAGGGTCCATCAGTAGTACTAGCCTACAGCGGTTATTACTGTAACGTTTGCATGATGGAGACTTTTTATTTTTTGAATTCCTTCTATATTTATTCTATTCTAAGGGAGCTCAGTCCTTTCTCTCACCACCTGTTGTTATTTATTCATTAATTATGTGTTTTTGTCAGGATAGAATTGTGACTCCGTGGTTTTTAGTTAGTTAATTTGATGTATTTGAAAGGCAGGGAGAAGGAGATAGACAGGCAGACAGAGACCTCGCATCTGTTGGTTCATTCTCCAAACAGCTGAGGCTGTTTAGATCAGCTGGGGCTGGGCCAGGCAGAAGCCAGGAGATGGGAACTCAGTGTGGGTCTCCCACATGGGCAGCGAGGTCCCAAGTACCAGAGCCACCATCTGCTGCTTCCACGGGTGTGAGTTAGCAGGAAGCTGGAAGTGGCAGTGGAGCTGGGACTCAAGTCCAGGCTGTCCGCTGTGGGCGCTGGGCATCTCAAGCAGTGTCTTCATCATTGCACCAAATGCCCGCCGAAGCTGTTTATTCTATCTGATCGGTTTCCAATATTGCCATTATTTGTTGTGTTGCTCAGATTGCTGTAGGTTTGGTCACTGGGCCACACTCCCAACATTTTGGCCAAATGGACTTGGTTGGCACCGGTGATGGGCTTTGATTGTCCCTGCCTGTCTGAACATATTTAGCCGCTGTGTAGGGCGGGGCTGGGTCGCCTCCCATCCTGTACCTTGCTGAACCACCCTGTGTATTCCTGGGCCCCTTCTTTGCAAACGGCTCTTCCATCTGCCTGACGCTGTCATTTTCTGGTTTCCTGCCTGAGATTTCGTCCCCCACAAGACTTCCAAAAGTAACTTTGTTTTCCCTCACACAGTGAAATTTGTTTAACCAAGTTTCAGCCACTGAGGATAATTTTCTGCCTGGAAGCTTTGACAGTTCTAAAATGAATCTTCAGAATGGTACGAGTTGTGTCGGAGACAGTGCCGCGGTCCCTGTCGGAATAAATGTCCCCAGATCTCAATGTCTCTTCCGATCCTTTCGCACTCGTTACTCTGCAAACATGAGCTGGAGATGGCGTCTCTGCCTCCCCTCTCTGCAGTGCCCCCAGCTTATTAAGGCCCAGCGTGAGCTCCCTGATGCCACTGTTATCAGGGACGGAAGCCCTTTCCTGTTGATATTTGCTGACTGGGGAAGAATTGAGGCTAACGGGGAAGAAGCGGCCTCATCCACTTTTCCGAGGTCTAAAAACAGAGGCAGGATAAACAAGTTTTCCTACGGAAGGAACAGGAGCGGGACGGTTCAGCCGTTCTCAGAAAACCTTTCTATTCCTTTTGGAGAACAGGAGGCTTCAGGGAGGAGGTGGGGACCGGAAAGAGGCCATCCCAGTTTGTTTCTTTTGTTTGATCTCAAGCCCACAGCCCTGTTTCTCCCATCTCCGCTGCGGCGGCACAAGACAGGATTATTTATCCGCCCTCGCTCGCGTCCTGCTGCACAGCCCAGCACTTGATGAAGTGCAGGAACACACGTAGGAAGCCCCTGTGCCGATCGCCGCCTCTGCTCTTTACAGAACGCTTTTGTCGGCATCTCTTGGGCATGTCGTAAGAACCGTAAAGACAAGGTCTTTTAGGCTCGACTCCGTGGCAGTTTTCTTTCCAATGGTGCGTCCAGAAAGCCCAAGACAGCCACTTTGCTCTATGTGTTGTCCATTCGCGGGCCGCTGTAGAAACCCTGTGAGTGATGGTCTAGACCTCAGGCAGCTTGTAGTTTATTGGAAACAGACACCTATTTGTTTCTCCTTTGATCGTGGTTATAAGTTGACATGTGCAGCTAGATTTCTTACCTAGAAATAAAATAACAATGGGACTTGGGCGCAGCAGCTGAGGTGCAGCTTGAGATGCCCGAATCCCCTACATCTGAGTGCCTGGGTTCAAGTCCCAGGTCTGCTCCTGATTCCAGCTTCCTGCCGCTGTGCACCTGGGAGGCAGCCGTGGTGGCTGTGGTATCTGGGATCCCTGACACCCACGGGGGAGACCTGGATTGAGTTCTGAGCCCTTGACTTTGGCCTGGCCCAGCCCCAGTTGTTGTAGGCTTTTGAGGAGTGAACCTTCATATGAGAGTCTGTCTCTTTCTCTCTCTGCTTTTCTGCCCTTAAAATAAATATTTTCTTCTAAAAATTAAACATCAGATAATGATGTTATCTTCTGAGTGATGTTCAACCGTAAGACGTAAGGAAAAGGGGGAGGTGTCAGAGGTAGCTTGCCTTGAGCCTTGCTTCTTCTCGGTAACCTGAAACAAACACACGCATTACCATTTTTCACTGGCAGTCTCATTTCTAAACAGGAAATGTGGAATATGCTTCTCTTAGTTTGATGGATTGAGGAGCAATAGTTCATTTTCCACCCAAGGTCAGCTAGTACTCCATCAGCTTATTCCCAGCAGCAGAATGTCTGAGTGAATGAAGTAGCATGGGGGGATCTCACAGGACAATGTGACCCCCTCCCCTGGCTCTCTAACACCCCCTTCTGTAGATCGGCTGGAGCCCAAGCGCTAAAGTTGGTGCCGAAGCCCAGCCTTGCTGGCTTCTGTGGGCTCATCCACTCGCTGCGCTTGTCACTGTGACTGGCTCTGGGTCTCCCCTCCAGGTCTGCTCATGCTGGTTCCCGGGATTGCAGCACTGGGGAAGCCTCACGGGCAGTGAGGCTAGCACCCATCTGAAGCCAACCAGTACAGCTTTATTCCGCTCAGAATTCCACCACAGATTGCTTAAGGGAGGGTTTGGGCCCGGGAAGAGAGTGGTCACGCAAGAAAGGCTTCCTATTGGAAGCACGATTAATCCAGATGCAGACAGGCACAGAGATGTAAGGACGAGGGCTGGTTGATGAATCAGTGCATTTAACCTACCAAGAACACTTTGAAGTTTGTGCCATTATTAGCCCCATTTCACAGTTGAGACCAGTGAGGTTTCAGTGGAGCCGAGAATCAAAGCCCTGTCATCTGACGATAGTCCACATGTTCTGACCTCCTTGGTACAGTGCTGGCCTGACCATTAAAGAATGCATTTGATAAGTAGTAACTGTGATTAGCAGTGTTATCATGGATGGAGCAGTCAGAGCTACTTTCTGCCTACTGGCTGGTGATGCCAAGCCTTTTAAAAAAGATTGATCAATCTATCTATCTATCTATCTATCTATCCATCCATCTATCTACCTATCTATGCTGAGCCTTTTAAAAAAGATCTATCTATCTATCTATCTATCTATCTATCCATCCATGCATCCATCCATCTATCTAAAAAGGCCAACAGCTAGGGCTTGGCCAGATTGAAGCCCAGAGCTTGGAACTTCATCTAGGTTTCCTACTTTGGTAGCAGAGGCCCAAGCACTTGAGCCATCTTCTGCTGCTTTCCCAGGCACATCACCAGGGAGATGGAGGTGATGGATCCGAGTCAGAGCAGCCAGGATTCAAACCCATGCTTCCCATATGGGATGCTGGTGTTGCGGGTGGCCGCCTGACCCACCGTTCCACAATGCCGGCCCCTATCCAGAGCCTTTTTAGGAGTGCCTGGGGAGACAGTCACATATGTGGGACATATCAGTGATGGCCTCACTTGCAGATGTCTCCATCAGTTGCTATTCTTGTCCCCTCTGGGAGAACCTCTGTTAACAAAATCCCAAGGCTGCTCATTTCTGTAGCATGTCACAGAATCAGCGCCTTAAAATCTGAGATAACTTCTGTATCCCAACATCTCCAAAGATGCATCCATCCATCCATTCATTCACTCAAGGAACGCGTGGTGTGTGCCTGCTGTGTGGCTCACGTTGTTCTGAATGGAAGCAGTGGAGCAGGCAAAGCCCTCTGTTTCCCCAGGGTCAGGGAATCCCAGGCAGAGGTGATACTAAGAAGAAGCAAATAGGCTGTGTACTGTCAGATGTGGACTGCAATGGATGTGATGAGTTAGAAAGAAAAAGGAGAATCACAGATAGATAATGAGAGAGGGTGTTATTTCAGATGGTTTGCTCAGCCATTAGCATACAAAAGGAAAACCAAGCAAGCAAGTCTGGCAGTGTTGGTTGAAGAGGGAACAGGTCAGAAGGGGATCCCTGGCGTGGTACTGTTCTGTAGAGGAGAAAGGTTGTGAAATCATTCAACGAGGACAGACACGGAGTCCGGCCCCCTTTCACAAAGAAGTCTCTGTCCGGGCTTTGGTGTGTTTGGTGTTCAGCTTGTGTTTGTGGAGCGTGTGGGTGGAGGATGGAAGCGGTTGCTTTCAGGGCCCCTTTGGCACACACAGCAGGCACGATCTTCACGTCACTGCCGGCCAAAAGTGGCCCACAAACAAACCCACTTCCAAACCCCCAGAGTAGAGAGAGTCACTTGAAACCGACACATAGCAGCCAGCTGAGCAAGAAATGTTTTTACATTTCCAATTGTTTTACTCTCATTGTAGCCTTTCTTTTGTTAAGAACAGTATTTATTTATTTATTTATTTATTTGAGAGGCAGCTAGAGAGAGCTCCCATTTGCTAGTTCCCTCCCCAGATGCTTGCAACAGCTGGGGCCAGAGTCAGGAGCCAGGGACTCAATCCAGGCCCCCGATGTGAGTGGCAGGAGCCCAATTACTTGAGCTATCACCAGTGCCTTCTAGGGCCTACAGTAGCAGGAAGCTGGAATCAGGAACCAGAGCTGGGAGTTGAACCCTGGTTCATCGTGGGTCATGGACTTCCTCACTGGTGTCTTTACCCACTAAGCTAAACACCCGTGTGCCCTAACAGTTTAGTTGGGAGTAACACAACTCCCAGTATGGCTCCTTAGAGTGTTGTCAGGTGGCTGTAGTCTTGTAAGGACGAGAATAGCAAAGGAACCCAAAGGAGTAGGGGAGGAAAGAACAAGAACAAAAAGGAGTGGGGAAGCAAGCGAGCCTTGGAGAGAAGGCTGGGACGAGGGTCGGAGCACTTCCTTTTCCTGAATCTCCAGGACCCGCAGTTTGGAACACGGCTATGGAAACCCAGGGGGTGCTGCTTTGGGAAAGCTGTCAGCAGCTTTGCTGTCCCGCCAAGTTGGAGCTGCAATGCAAAGCCAGCTGTGTCCCAGATGCTCCCCTTCGGAGGAGAAGGAGTGGCATTGCTGGTCTGGAGTCTGCCCTCCCTCTGAATACCGCAGGACTGGGAAGAGAGGGGCAGGCATTGTTCTTCCTGGGAGAACCTACAAGAAGCTCTGAGGGTCTGGTGCTTGTGGATGGCTTCCATCGGCGACAGGGGAGACAGGGAGGGAAGAGGGAAGAGGGAAGGAAGAGGAAGTCTCCTGAGGCAGGCGCTGTGGTGTGGACGTGAGAGGGCCACGCTGCACACAGTTACCCTGCAGTCTCCCAGAGTGAGGACCCCCTGGAAAGATAGCTTTACCCTCTTCCTTCCCCTTCCTGACTCATGGGCTTGGTCCCAGTGGGGCTGTGTGCTTGCTCTGCTTGGGGCAGAAAGAACTCTCCGCATGGCTTGCTAGAGAGGTTAAAAAGGACACGAGCAGGTCTAGATGCTCCTCCTGGAATCTGGGGTGCCCTTTGGGTCTCAGTTGTCTCTGTAAAGTGAGGGTGGCGCTCACGACTCTGAAGATTGTCCTGTGGCATTCTCTGACTCATGTGAAACCCAGGAGATATGCTTAGTAACTTGTATTCCTTTTCCTCCCAAGATTGTCTTTTGTGTGTGTGGAACATTTAAGCAGTGCAGCCCCAGGCGTGGTTCTGTGCCGACTCCTGGTGTCAGAGTGCCACAGATTTGTCATGTGGAGAGGGTTAGGGGATGGCGTGGCGTGGAGACAGAAACTCAGGAGGAGTTTGGGGATTTTATCAGCAATTTAGTGTTGCCACAACTCCCCAGTGAGATTCCTTTGTCTCGTAGCTCATTTCTATTGTGTTTTACCAAAGCCTCAGTCCCTAGTAAATTGAGGGCAAAACACCTGCTCTTTCATTAAAAAAAAAAATAGAATGATAAATGCTCATTTGTAAACAATAGGGAAAAAATTCAATATCATGGATACTCTCACCATGCAACCTAACCCAGTTTTATGAAACTAAGTACTATGAGTGGAAGAGAGATGTGCTTTTCTCCATTAACCCATATTTAGTAATCTCATAATCTTAATCACATTCATTTTCTAGAATAAAAAGATTTTAAATACTAATGTGACAAATACGTAGCTCAAGGATATGTTATTCAGACACTGTGGTTTTGCCAAAGTGGACTGAGCCTTCAGCCTCTAGCTGCCTGGAGCCCTGGGAGGAAGCCAGAGTAGGAAAAGCCTTGGCCGACGTCTCACTGATCGTCCCCAGCGCTGCTCCCATCCTGAGACGCCCCAGTTCCAGCACATGAGTTCTCCCCTCAGAAGGACCCTTGGTACCCATCAGGCTGGGAGGCTTCCTGCCCTCTAACCTCCTCTGTCAGGGTTCAGGCCTCCACCTTGAACCCTGGGCCATGCCCTTCTGTTGCTGCAAAGCAAATACGTAGAAGAACCGAGGCACTGTTACCAAGTGCCATCAGAGGGAACGGCCTCCATCATGACATCTGTCGTGGTCATCGTCCAGGTCCTCATGGGGCCCTGAGAATGACCTGCACTACATAGTCACAAAAGGAAAAACTAGCACCACTGTGCAGCACCACAACCCAGTGGCAAAGCTGCTGAGTGTGCAAAGGCACACACACAGGTGGGTGTTAGGTCCTCTTGCTGCACATTATGGGGCATGAGAAAAAAAAAATAGTGGTGGGTGTAGACTATGCAAAATTCAAGAGAAGGACAAAAAAGAAAAATTGCAAAAAATCCATGGTAAAAATAAAAAGTCAACATGTATTTAGTTGTTTTGGAAGCTATATAAATAGAGATTCCCTAGGGGTTGAAGAGAGGTCAGCTTAAAACCTGCACACACTTCCCAACCCCACCCCACGCCTGGTCTGAAAGACAGCTTCCCTGCCGGGGTGGTGTCTGCCCGCTGGGCTCCGACGCTGCTGCCTCCAGACTTGTCTGTCTGACATTTGGAAGGAGGAGGGAGATCCATTGATCTCCCCGGTTTGCCCTTCACACTGTCCTTGACCTCCCTTCCCTATGGAACCTCCCGCAAGTCTAAAATGGGAGGCAGCCTGGGGACCGCTCGGGACAGTAGGGGAATCTCACAATTTCCCAGGATTTTATGAAATAGGAAGGGGCCCAGCTACCAATCTCTTTGCTCCGGGAAAAGATCCCCATGTTTGTCTTCTCTCACAGGAGCAGTCACTGCTTTGTCTTTCAACAACAGTATGCCAGGGCTATCCTCTCCCATGCTCCACAGAAACCTGCTCTGATTCATGGAGAACTTACAAAATTAAAATAAGTGCTGGGGCTTATGTCAAGGTCTTGAAATGAGGGAAACTGGCCCCTGGGTACAATTTGAGTTGTGTGTCCTATGTGAGATTCATTGTGGGGTTGAGTCTGATCTTGATATTGTCTTTCCTTGCCATTGGTCATATCCTCCCCCTCGATTCTTTCTTAAAAAATTGTTTATTTGAAAGAGTTACAGAGAGGGAGAAAGATCTTGCATCCTCTGGTTCACTCCCCAAATGGTCACAACAGCCAGGGCTGGGCCAGGCTTGGGCCAGGCTCAGACCAGGAGCCAGGAACTCCATCTGGTCTCCCCCGGGGGTGGCTGGGGCCCAAGGACTTGGACCACCTTCTGCTGCTTTCCCAGGTGCATTAGTAGGGAGTGGCATTGCAGGCAGAGCAGCTGGGACTCCACCTGCACTCTGATACGGGATGCCAGGGTCGAAGGTGGTGGCTTAACCTGCTGTGCCCCAAGGCAGGCTTTTCCATCGACTTCTGAGCATGGGGATGGAAAATGTTAACGCTCCACGAGAAGAAACTCCGTGCAATAGTCATTGAGGAAGAATGAGAGCTTTTGTGAAAGGCAAAGGGGGCTCAGCAGGGACCCGGAACGCTGGGTGCCGTTCCGGGTGCTTGTCCAGCTCAGCAGGGACCCAGAATGCTGGGTGCCATTCCAGGTGCTTGTCCAGCTCAGGACTTGCAGAGTCTCAAGAAAGGACCCCTCAGGGCTTCCTCCCGTGGCTTTGTGACCACAGTGGGTGGACCTGGGAAGGAGGAGAAGGCACCTTCTTGGCAGCTGTCTTGGAACCTGGCACAGTGATCTTGGTGCAGTGATTCAATGAGGAAGAAGTCTCAGGAGGGGGCAGGGAGGAAGGTCCGCGGACTCGTAGTTTTGGGAGAGGTCTCCCCTCGGCCTGGTCTCACAGGCAGCGCTGGCCAGGAATTGCACCAGAATCGCTCCACCAAGAGGATTTGTCCGTTATTGGCTGCTCCTGGGATAAGTCTGACACGGCCAGGAATCTCCAGGACAGACAGTTCCCATCAGCCAAGGGCAATCCCCCCAAGAAAGGTGAAGGTGTGTATCCTTTTGACCCAATGCCCCAGCAGCTGGGGCCTGGTGCTCTTGGCTGGTGCTCTGTCTAAGGGACCATTTATATCACATGTAAACCCTCTTCTATCCTAGTGTATTCTAGCACACATTCCTCAAGGCATACCACTATCGCATTATTGGATTAAATTGGATTACAAGATAAATCTGGGGTTGGGGGGTTGATAGGAGGGTCATGCAGGTTCACATCATGCATTTTGTACCTGGGAAGTAGGTCAGAGTAAACCCTGACTGGGAGCTAGCTCGCATTCCCAGTTTTCTGCTTTTGCTTGGATTGCAACCAACTCCTGTCTATCGAATGCCCATTACGTTGAAGGCACAGTCTGGGCACTGAGCAAGGAACTGAAAGACACAAACCTCAGCCACTGCCTTGGGCCTTGGGAATTTATAGTTTGGCTGAAGATGGGGATGGAAGAGAGGGAGGGAGAGAAAGAGAGAGAGAGAGGAAAGGTGACACGGAAGTGTTATGCAAATCGAAATTCCACTCTCTCGGGGCCAGCACTGTGGCGCAGCAGGCTAAGCTGCCGTCTGCAGTGCCAGCATCGCATGGCGGTGCTAGTTGGAGTCCCAGCTGCTCCACTTCCAATCCAGCTCCCTGCTAATGCACCTGGGAAAGCAGCAGAAGATGGCCTGGATTCTTGGGCCTCTGCACCCATGTGGAAGTCCCAAAAGCTCCTGGTTCCTGGCTTCAACCTGGCCCAGCCCTGGCCATTGGGGCCATTTAGGAAGTGAAAAACCAACTCTTACCCAAGAGTCGTATGAGCTAGATGCTCGTGCACAGGAAGGCAAAAGCGCACACACTGCAAGATGGTCCTTGCTCTGTCCCCGGGGTACACATGCCACCCTGTCACATTTCCCCACACACGTGTCTCCTGCAGCTGCATAGCCCCTTCTCAGTGGCCCTGTGTTTGCTGTCTTCACAGAGGTCAAAGATTACGAGCCTCCGTTTGGTTCCAAGGTGCGGGAACACCCCTGTGTGGAGAGCATGAAGGACAATGTGCTGCGAGATCGAGGTCGACCAGAAATCCCCAGCTTCTGGCTTAACCACCAGGTAAGGTGTGACTGCTGGGGCAGGATCTGGTGTTCCTGGCTGGGTCAAGGGGACGCTAGGGGAGCACCCAGCACAGCTGCTGCTGCAGCCAAAGTGCTTGGAAATAAATGGAGGGGCAGCAACTGATGCAGTGTCTAAGCAGCGACTGACAGCACGTACAAACCCTGTCCTATGTTATACGGTAGCACAGCATCCTCACCAGCTGTCTCACCAGCCCCTTAGGTGGGAGAGAATTCTGGGAGCTGGGACTTAAATCTCGGGGCGGGTCCCTGTGTGTTCCGGGACCGGAGAAGGTTTTGTTTATAAAGAAAATCAATAAAGCGGATGACCCTGGTATTTACTCTAAGTTCCAGCAAGCAGGGGAGTAGGCAGCACTCAACGAGGGCTCATCAGGAACCATCTGAAGGTTGTTTGTCACATTTTGTAAACAAGGACCCTTGGTTCTGGAGCGAAAATGTTTCTGTTTGCAGCCAGGGCCATTCACTCCCCGGTCTTTCCCCCAACCCGGGAGTTTACGTTTCATTCCCGCTGGCTTCCAAATGTTTTCCTCTGGGAATCTGCGGCTCCGCTCCGGAAAGAAATTCTTAGAGTTGCGAAAGGAGCAGGGTTTGTCAGGCAGCTGGACCGGGGAGTGACTGCGGCATGCAGGACGCCACGCACAGGTGTCTGCTGAAGAGGGCGCCGTCGCTCTGGGTTGGAAGGAGTTGGGAAGTGGTAGGTTTTCCTAAGGGCAAGGCAAGTTCAGATAAGAAACAGAAATAACAACACCTCTGCCGCAAGACTGAAGACAGATGGAGCAGGAAGCCTGCACTGGGCTAGCCTTGACCGAAGCCACTTCGGGGACAGCCTGTCAGCCATCAGGGCTGACCCAGGTTGCAGTGGGTTGAGGGGCCTCTCCTGGGTTTCCGGCAGATCATCTGTGATTCTAAAACTGCAACACTGGTTTTGCATAAATCCAAAAATCAGAAGATTCTAGAGTGTTACGTTTCTTCCAAACTCTGTAGCTTCTTCTGCTATGTAATTCTTCTAATGAAGCCATTATTCATGATGATAAAATTCTGGGAAGAATTTGCATAATACATTTTTTCTCTTAATGAGATTTGTTGCCCTATTGATTTCAAGTTAATGCTTAATATTTAATTTAATTTACTGCCTGTAATTACAGTGCCAGAATAAAATAAATGTTACTTGTGTACCAACAATAACACTCCACTTTTAACAGGGCTATCAATCAATGCCGTCAATTAGGTGAATTATACAATTAATTCAACATCATGAACTCACAGGGTGGGGAGGGAGAAACAAGCTTGTAGGTGTGTTGGGAAAGCTGTTGGTGTTAAAAGGCAAGTGGGACAAGTGCTGGCTCTCCAGGGCAGGGTTGAGATCTGTCTGTCCCACCTTGGCCATTGTGAGAGATCGCCATTGGCAATGCTGATCGTTTAGCTGGGAAGAAAAGACTGTTTCTGGCTTATCACATTATCTATTTAGCTGTTGTCTGATTTCTTCCCAAAAGGATTTGAAATAGTAACAACAAAATTTGCAACGCAAAAAAATAAATAAATAATAAGCCAGTGAATGGAAACTTGGCACCCTGCTGGACTCACTGGATGGGGCATTTATGGGGCTGGGATGAACCCTATTAAACGGAGTAGAGGCAAGCACTCTTAACATTACAAAGACGGCGTTTCCCAGAGTGTGATTTAATGTTGGAGACGAATGGGGCAAGCGAGAGGTCATCCTTGGTAGTTCCTCGAAGCTGCTTCTGAATTCTTCCACGACACGTGCATTTTACATAAAGAACCTGGCCCACCGCCTGCATTCCACCCTGACTTTGGTATTCAGCCCTGTGGGAATTGAATGGTATTATGTGACCCAACTCTATGATCCCCAGCACAAACAACTGCAGAGCCAGGACTTCGGGGCGGGGGGGGGACGACAGGTGGAATATGAGGGATTTCTAGGGTGGAGACAACATTCTGCATGATACGGCAGTGGAAGATCAAAACCAGTGGAATGTACAACACCCAGAGGGAACCATAGGGTGAACTGTGGATCCTGGTTAGGAATGATGTATCAACATTGGTCGTCAGTTGCAATAGGTGCACCAAACAGAGGACAGCTGGTGACAGTAGAGCCTGTGCATGTGTGGGGAAGTAGCTATTTAGAAACTTTCTGTACTCTCCATTCAGTTTAGCGGTGAACCTAAAATTTCTCAAAGTAGAATAGAAAGGTGTCACAGGTATTAGGGGCCACCACCTGAGAAATCAAGCGTTGACAATATTCCTCTCACCCTGTGTCCCAGCAGGGGTCCCTCGTGTGTCCTGACCTGTAGTGACCAGATTGCACCAGTGCAAACAGGCAGACAGATGTCTTGAGCTGTTGCTCCCTGCACAGCCCCTGTTCCACATGGAACTGGCAAGGTGCTTGGGCAGAGCGTGTTAGTACGCTGCAGGGCCAAATGTCAACAGACCACCTTGCCACCCCCAGAACCCTCCATTCAAGTGTGCTTTGGACCTCTCTCCCTCTCCAGGGCATACAGATGGTGTGTGAGACACTGACCGAGTGCTGGGACCACGACCCGGAGGCCCGTCTCACGGCCCAGTGCGTGGCGGAACGCTTCAGCGAGTTGGAGTACCTGGACAGACTCTCGGGAAGGAGCTGCTCCGAGGAGAAGATTCCCGAAGATGGCTCACTGAACACTACCAAATAGCACCTCTGGGACAGGCTGGGCCAAATCCAAAGAAGTCACCGCTCTCACCAAAGAACAGAGGCAGCAGGAAGCTGCCCCTGTATTGGTCGATGCTTCCTGGAAAACCGAGGGCATCACTCCCCCTCCCTGTAAGCTGTGGGATGAACGGAAAACACAGCAGCAGGGAGCAGGTGACATAAAGCATTCTAAACCTTTGACATTGTCATAGGATAAGCTGTGTTAGCACTTCCTCAGGAAACGAGATTGATTTTTTTTTACAATAGCCAATAACATTTGCACTTTATTAATGCCTGTATATAAATATGGAATAGCTATGTTTTATATATATCTATATATGTCTATATCTATATCTATCTATATAAATATATATAGCCATACTCTGAAAAGAGACAAGGAAAAAGATCAAAGATCCCCAGGAAATCGGTTTTGTTGGAGAGCTCCAGAACCGAGCGAGGAAGGAAGGCAGAGGACAGCGTTAGCACTTGACAGTCACACGAGGTGTCCTCCCCAAGCTGGGCGACGGGCACCTGGCCTGAGCAGAGACGCTCCGTGTCTCGGGGCCTGCTTCGGCCACGTTACACTTGCTTTTGCAATCCTGATTCCTGGCACAGGGGTTCTCCTCCAGCCCTGGAGCTAAGTATGGTCGCACTGTTTGGGGACCAGTGTTCCTGGGGTTCCTGTGTGCCATTGATGCTCTTGGATTTTGCATCTGGGCTCCAAGCTCCGCACAGTTCAGAAACTGCCCCATCTCTGCTAGCTTAAATGTTTCGAGGCCCCATGTGTTCCGCTCATAGGCTGCAGAACAATCAGGGTAAATGTCTGCACCCGTGAACTGGCCCCACCATCTACTAGTAAGATTGTTCTTCGCCGTGTCATTCCCTCTGTACCTTTGCTACTTTTCCCCAGTCCCAGCCTTCTTCCTTCCCCAAAAGGGAACAGATTTCCCACCACCACCTCCCGCCCCAGGGCTCACTGTGTTTAGTTTCCCGCCACACTTGGCTTGAGTCTCTCGCTTTCCGTGCAAACATCCCTGGGTCCCGTCTTTCTGAGCTCCTGAAAGCTCAAGCAGGTGTTAGCCCAACTACACAATCCTGCTACTGTGAGGACCCCGTCCTTGGGCAGGCTGAACACGTGTTTGGCTTGGCCAGCACAGCGCTGAAGAAAGTTGAGCCACTTTTTAAATATTTGTAGATTTTTGCAGAAGGACATGGATCCCTCGTAAGGACAGCAAATGGTTTCCAGTTCTCTGCAATGCACATTATTCACAAAATGAAGGTTGGACACACTTAAAAAGCTGCTTCTCTTCTCACTGTAAACATTTGTACCCCACTCTGGGATTTCACCAAAGTCCCTTGTAAGAAACGTGCATTCAAGCTGTCATTCTCTGGCTATATCATAGGATTTCGACTACCTTGTCTGGAATGAAAATTTGAAGTCAGCCTTTGGTTGGACTCATGGGGACTGTCATGTGGTCCCAGGTAGCCCAAGTCCCTTTTGCTTCTCCATGAAGGGTTTTTCCCTCTGCATTAAGGAGGGGAGTGCTTTCCTCCAGGAAGGCTTCCTGCTGTTTTCTGAACTCTTCAGGACACCAGCCTTCCCGCATGGTGAGGGCTAGAACGTGGGACACCCCGGTCCCATTTGCAGTAAGGAAGTCTGTGTCCACGTAGACAGGAACAAAGATTGAGCTTTAATACTCCAGAGGAAACTTGTTACTCCACAAACACAAGTGTTAATGCTGCAAGTAACAATCTTTTTTTTTTTTTTTTATCATTTTGTGTTTTTAAAGCTATTTGTCTTTAGCCAGAGGGGAATACGAGAGAGAACTGGCAGTGGGCGCATCTCATTGAGGTTCTAGGATATGTGAGAAGCGTGGGGCCCAGTGGAAGCCCCAGGCGCCCTGCTCAGTGCTGCTGGGCTTCAGAGACGACCACACACTGTGCAGTCCTAGGAGGGAAGCGCTGAGTTGCACTTGCACCTGAGGGCTTGCTGGTGCCTTCCCAACAGCTGTTGCTCATTGACCTCTAGTGGTGGATTCTTAGAGTACTGGTGCATACAGAGGATCTCCCGAGGTTTGAGAGCTTTACCACTTCTGGGTCATCCTCAGTGTAAACTGGATCGTGGTGTCGGACGATACTGTGGCTTGTTCGATGTTGTCTTTTTTTATTCAAGAGAAAAGACCAAGGAATAACATTCTGTAGTTCCTAAAAATACTGACTTTTTTTTCTTACTACTATACATAAAGGGAAAGTTTTAGTCTTTTATGGAACACTTCAGCCATGCTCATGTATTAATAGGAATGTGAATGCTGTATACTCTTTTATATCAGAAGTCTCAAGCACTTATTTTCATCCTATGCATTGTTTGTCTTTTATATACGTGAAATGTTTATTAGATTGAATAAAGCAAAAATACTCAGGTCAGCTTCCTGCCTTCTGTTCCTGTTCGTCGTAGCGAATACATTTGCCCCTCATTGGATTAGTTTGCATTTTATACAGAACACTTTGCTAAACAAACCCTCTCCAACTTTTTCATATGGATTGTCTTTGTCAGCCGACAGTTTCATGTCTCTTAAACTAAAAGCAAGCAGGTTCACCAGTGTAAGAAGAGGGAAATGCTGGTGGCCTGGCAGGATGTCCATGTGCCTGCACAGCTCTCCCCTCTGCCCTACAAGTTGGTTTCTTCCTTCCAGGGATCACACAGTGGAGGCTGCTGCTAAGAGCTTGTACCTGCTTCTTTATTCTCTCCATCCTGTAGACTGCCAGGGGCCAGGCCATTGGCTGTGCTGTTAACTCGGGTCACCTGCTGTGCTGCTGCCTGCCTGTTCCCTTCCACCCAGCCCCTGCACTCCGTGGGGTGCTTTTAATCAACTTATCTGAATGACAAGACATGTGTCTGAGGAAGCTGGCGCTGGGTCCTGGCTTGCAGGATTGCTTGTGGAAAAGTAGATGCGGATTTTCTGCCTAAACTTTGGAATGTGAGCATTCTGTCGCTTCTTCCAAGTCAGAAGTTGGGCTCTAATGAGTTAGGTTCTGGGCTTCAGTTGTGACTCAGTGAATTAAGCCACCACATGCAACTCTGGCCTCCCCCTGTCTCTGCTTTGAGTCCCAGCTGCTCCACTTCCAATCCAGCTCCCTGTTAAAGCACCTAGGAAAACAGCAGATGGTGACCCAAGTGCGTGGGCCCCTGCACCCATGTGGGAAACCCGGATGGAGTTCCTGGCTCCTGGATTCAGCATGGCCTAGTCCTGGCTGTTGGCAGCCATATGAGTGAACCAGCAAATGGAAGGTCTCTTTTTCTCTTTCTCTTACCCCACCCCCTCACTCTGCCTTTCAAATAAATAAATCTTTGAAAAGAGTAAAGAGGGAAGTTTCTACATGGTTGATGCACTGATGTCTGTATCAGGGGGTCTCCAACAGGGCACCACTGACGTTTTATGATGGGTAATTCTTTCTTGGGAGCAGGGGATGGTCCTATGCATTGTTGGATATTTGCCAATATCCCTGACCCATAACCTCTAAATGCTGGTAACACCCAGTCCCCAGCTCTGACAACCAACAATGTCTCCAGACATTGCCAGTGTCCCCTGAGGAACACAATGCCTGCAGTCAGGTCACTGAGCTAGATGGGCTGGTCTTCCGTGGGCATTCAGTGCAACCCCGTGTTAACTAGAAGCAGGTTCATTGTTACCTATTCCTCACTTACCAGCTGTGGGACCTGGTCTCATGGCTTAACCTCTCTATGCCTCATTTCATCACAAGTCAAGTAGGATTTCACAAGCCCCATCCTCTGTTGGATACCGTCGTCACAAGGAGTACACAGGAGGCTTTTTGGAGTTGTGCCTTGAACTTGGGAAGCCTTTGGTATGTGTTAGGTGGGTTATGTGTATGATGGGTTGCTTTCGGCAGAGGCAGACTTTGAGGAAAATCCTAGAGAACATTAACAGCACAGAGGAGGACAGCTGGGTCCACAGGCCTGCAGGACAGGAAAGGGGCTGCCTGTGCGAGTGCTGAGATTCTGAGGACAACACTGAGGACCGCTGTGTCTGTAATCTTCCAGCAGCTGTGAGACGGAGACCTAATCCCGTTTGATAGATGAGGTTTGCAAGGATCTCACCTAAGAGGCCAAGTCTCGCAACGTAGACTCCAAGTGCAACGCCAAGTTGTCTTGCATCTGGAATTTAGAAAATCTGAAATGTTTGGTTCTTTTCTCTACTTCGTGCCTTTCAAAGACTAGCCAGCCCCGGGTGAAGTGTCCCCTTTCTCCATTTGTACGTGATAATTGTTCTCCCCACTGCCTCCCTTGGGTCTCTGCTCACATCCAAACCATTGTTCTAGAGGATCTGCTCTTACTTTAACATGTATTTGAGAAATGATCGCAAACACTATTGCTTGAAACAGGGCCGAGTAAAACGTTGCATTGATTTGTTAAATACATTAAGTAGATAATGGTAATTACTACAGGAGAAGAGTGGGTTGTCAGGGACCATGCAGTAGGTGGCCTTACCTCTTGGTAATAGAAAAACCTGGCGTGTCAGATAAAATGTACTATAAGCCATGCGCCTGTAACCGCCCTGCCCCCCTCCCTAATCTTGTAGAAGCCATGCGCCTGTAACCGCCCTACCCCCCTTCCCTAATCTTGTAGCTTCCCGTAACAGGGCCCCTTCCCGTAATAGGGCCCCGCGGGTTTTTCTTGATTGCGTCAGCACTGCAGTAGCGAAGACAAGCCCTTCCTCTTTCCCATGCCTCAATGATATATAGTGAGCAGTTCAAAAAATAAAGTTGCAGCTTGATCAGCACTTGTCTTGCTGCCATCCTTGTGTCTCCTGCCCCTCTCATTTCTCCTTCTAGGTACTCGACCCCAGTTGCTGTCCCGCGGGTCGGGACATCTGGCGCCCAACGTGGGGCTCGAGTGTGGCCCTTGGGGCTCGAAGTGCCTGTAAGATTGGAGAAACGCCGCCTTCCAGGAGGAAAACTTGGATCCAAGTGATTGTGCGACCAGCTCGGAACTGCCCACCCGAGATCATCAGCATCGGTCGACGCTGAGGAGCGAAGACGGCGCAAGGTAAGTGACAGCCATGGGGCAGGCATTATCGTCACGGGAAATGTTCATTAAAAGCCTCAAAGATACTCTCAAGACACGAGGAGTTCGGGTTAAAAAGAAAGATTTAAAAGTGTTTTTTGATCATATAGAAAGACTGTGTCCCTGGTTTCCCAAGGAAGGCACAATCGACGAGGTTAAGTGGAATAGAGTTGGAAGTTGTCTAAAAGATTTCCATGAGACTTTTGGCCCTGCCAAGGTGCCTATTACCATCTTTTCATATTGGAATCTAATTAATGATATTATAAAAACCCGGCATACAGATAAAGCTGTCGACGCCCTGGTGAGGGAAGGCGAGGAGACGCTACGGCGATGCTCCCAACCCCCCTCTAGATGCCCTTCTGTCATTCTAGATATGCCCCCTGTTTCTGATAATGGCACCCCAGATGACCCCCCAGATGTGATCGAGGAGCCCACCCCTTCCCTCTCCAACAAGACGGGCCAATTATATCCTGTTATTCGAGACCGGTCAGCCTTTGAAGAGAGAGAGGAGACTGCCCATAGTGCCCCAGATCCCCCTAAACCCCCGCCATATAATCCTCACCTACCCCTTACCGTTTGCGCCCCCTCCTTCCACGATCTTAACCCACCTATACCCGACTTGTCGGCTCTGCGGCAGTCACTTCAAGCCAGGCGGGAGCACATCCAGCTCCTTAAAGAACTAAGAACCCTCGATGATGAGCTCCGCCATCTCGCCTTGGAACGACCCCTTCCACGATCTAAGCAAAATAACACCAAGCCCAAAACCCAACCCCTTCTGGCTTTCCCTGTAACCAGGAGACAAGCCCAAGGCCAGTCCGACCCTACCACTGATGGGGAAGATGAGGATGAGGATAATTCACCCCACCAACATGAGGAAGACAGTGAGGATCCGGGGTCAGAGGGAGAGGATCAGGCCCCCCATCAGGGACCGGGAGATGGACAACCGTCATCTTACAAAAGGCTTAGTCTCAAATTTATTGAAAAACTTAAAACAGCTTGCACCCAATACGGCCCCACCGCCCCGTACACTCAGGCCTTATTAGAAAACCAAAAAACCCGCTGGTTCACGCCTAATGATTGGGATTTTCTTGCCCGAGCCACTCTCAGCGGGGGTGATTACGTCCTGTGGAGGGCTGATTATGTTCAAATTTGTAAAGAGTTAGCTCAACAAAACCTTACTAAAGTCTCATCAAAACATTGGACCCTCAAAAAACTTTTGGGAGATCCCCCGTATAACTCCAATAATTTACAAGCCCAATTCCCTACTGGGTTACTAACACAAATTAGCACTGCCGGCATGGGGGCATGGAGAAAACTCCCTCAGAGAGGAGCGGTCACCGCCTCTTTAGCTAAAGTTCAACAAGGGCCCGACGAGCCTTATAGTGATTTCGTTTCGCGCCTTAATATGGCAGCTGAGAGACTCGTCGGCCCGGGAGAGAGTGGAAGCGCGTTCGTTACACACCTTGCCTTTGAAAACGCCAATCCAGTTTGTAAGGACGTTCTTCGGCCTCATAAACATAAAAATGACCTTTCAGAATTCGTGAGGCTCTGCGCTGGCGTGGGATCAGCCCACGCTATGGGTCTGGCTATCGGAGCTGCATTTAAATCGGCTCACAACCCCTCCGCAAAAACCTCCACTTGCTATGCTTGTAAACAGCCTGGACATTTTGCCCGTGATTGTCCCACTGCCTCATCAACCAGGCCTATGGCACAAAATATAACCCCATCCCCTCCAGGTAGGCCACTTCCTTCCACCCTGTGCCCTCGATGCCATAGGGGTTATCACTGGGCAAATGAATGTAGGTCAAAGACTAATTCTTCAGGCCAGCCCCTCCCTCCTAGGCTGCCGGGAAACTCCCAGAGGGGCCAGCCCCTGGCCCCAAATTATCCAAGGACAAACCCTGGGGCGATACGGTTTGTCCCTCCTCAGGCCCAAGCCCAACAACAAGTTCCTCAAATGCCTCAACAATTACTTCCCTCCAACGAGCAACCCCAGGTAGCGCAGGACTGGACCTCTGTGCCGCCTCCGATACAATATTAGATTCCACCCAGGGCCCACAAATTATCCCTACAGGGGTGTGGGGCCCTCTGCCTTCGGGTACCTGTGCTCTTATTCTTGGTAGAGCATCAGCCACCCTTAAGGGCATTCAAGTTTTTCCTGGCATTATTGACGGTGATTTTACCGGACAAATAAAGATTCTAGCAGCCGCTATTAACGGAGTGGCTGCCGTTCCACAGGGCACCCGCCTAGCACAACTAATTCTTATGCCTTTAATTACTAAAAATACATCCTCAATTTCCTCCAGGCCCCGAGGCATTACCCCTTTGGGCTCCTCGGATGCCTATTGGGTCCAGCCAATCACAAAAAATAGACCTACACTAACCCTTACTATTGAAGGAAAGGATTTTAAGGGCATTCTAGATACGGGGGCGGATGCCACGGTCATATCTCAAGATCATTGGCCCACCCACTGGCCGCTGACCGCATCTTTTACTGACTTACAAGGTATAGGCCAATCTAATAACCCCCAAGTCAGCTCAAAGGTATTACACTGGAAGGATAGTGAAGGCAATCAGGGCACTGTAACTCCTTTTGTATTACCAGGCCTTCCTGTTAATCTGTGGGGACGTGACATTCTCTCCCAAATGGAAGTTATCCTGTGCAGCCCTAGTAACGTGGTCACACAACAAATGCTGCGCATGGATTATGTGCCTGGCACGGGACTTGGAAAAACAAGACAGGGCATAACTCAACCCATTACAACTCCCTCTAAAACAGATAAACACGGGCTCGGATATTCGGATTTTTAGCAACGGCCACTGGCCTTCCTGTACCCCATGCAGATAAAATCACATGGAATACTCAAACTCCTGTTTGGGTGGACCAGTGGCCGCTTACTCAAGAAAAACTAAATGCCGCTACAGCGCTTGTACAGGAGCAGCTCGAGGCTGGACACTTAGAGCCTTCTAATTCTCCCTGGAATACACCCATTTTTGTCATAAAGAAAAAATCTGGCAAATGGCGCCTTTTACAGGACTTGCGTGCCGTTAATAAGGTCATGGCACCCATGGGTGCCCTCCAACCTGGCATCCCCACCCCTGTAGCCATTCCAAATGGTTATTTTAAAATAATTATAGATCTTAAGGATTGCTTTTTTACTATTCCTTTACACCCTGATGACCGTCCTTTCTTCGCCTTTAGCCTTCCCCGTGTTAACTTCCAGGGACCAATGCAAAGATTTCAATGGAAGGTCTTACCCCAAGGAATGGCCAATAGCCCCACCCTTTGTCAAAAATTTGTGGCACAAGCAGTAGACCCAATTCGTTTACGCTGGCCACATCTTTATATTTTACATTATATGGATGATATTCTATTGGCAGCCCAAAATAAATCAAACCTACTTCGTTGCTTCACGGACCTTACTAAAACCCTTCTCGCCCTTGGTTTACAAATTGCCCCTGATAAGGTTCAGTTACAAGACCCCTTTACCTATTTAGGCTTAAAATTACAACAAAACGAGGTTTTCGTGCCTCGCATCCAGTTTCGCTTAGACTGCCTCCATACCCTTAACGACTTTCAAAAACTTTTAGGAGATATTCAGTGGCTCAGGCCCTATATAAAGGTCCCTAACAACACTCTCTTGCCCCTTTACGACATCCTTCGAGGAAACTCAGATCCCTCTTCCCCCCGTGAACTCACCCCGGCTGCGAGAGAGGCGTTAAACCAAGTAACACAAGCCATCAGCCAACAATTTGTCTCTCAAATTTCGTATACCCTCCCTTTAACTTTTATTGTCTTAGCCACGCCACACACGCCCACTGGAGTGTTTTGGCAAAAGGCCCTCATTTGGCAAATTAAAGTATCTCCATGTGTCTATAGACACGTATAGTGGTTTTATCTTTGCTTCCCCCCATTCAGGAGAAGCTGCTAGGGATGTCATCTCACACTTTGTCACTGCCCTTTCTGTCCTGGGAAAACCTGCTAAAATTAAAACAGACAATGGTCCTGCTTATGTCAGCACTAAGTTTAAACAATTCTGTGAAGCGCTCCATGTTAGCCATGCTACAGGCATTCCCTATAACCCACAGGGACAAGGAATAGTTGAGAGAGCCCACCAAACATTAAAAACTTGGCTCACTCGGCTTAAAGCCACTTCCTTCTCTTTTACCTCTCCCCGCGATCGCTTAAATCATGCGCTTTTTGTGACAAATTTTTTAACTTTGGATAATAATGGTCATTCCGCTGCTGACCGTCACTGGCACCCTTCCCCTAATACGGCTCCACCTATGGTGATGTGGCGAGACCCCCTCACCAACAGCTGGCATGGCCCAGATCCAGTACTTATCTGGGGCCGCGGCTCAGCCTGCATCCTGGATCAAAAGCAATCGGCACCCAGATGGCTGCCTGAAAGATTAGTTAAACAAGTTAATTCGTCAAACTCTTCTAATATTAACCCTACACCAGAGCCTACATCTGGCCCTGAGGATATTTTCCCCTTGTGTTTACAGGAATGAAAAGACCCGGCTGGACTCTACTGGGACTCATTACAGGACTCCTTGTTATTGTCGGTATTGTTGCCATTGTTGCTATTTGTGTATCTTATCTTCTCTCTATTCGCTCTTCCCCTACCACATTTCCTGAGGGCTCACTGATTAACCCCTCTGAAGGGCCCTAACAAAATGTCCCTCTTCCTTGCTCTCCTGATAATGGCAATCTACACCATCCATTGGGCTCCACCAGTCTTTGCAGGGTTTGACAACCCTCAGGCCATTCAAAAACTCCTTCAACAGCATAACCCTTGTACCTGCTCGGGGGGCATAACAGTATTACTCCCACAAACATCAACCTCCTATGGATCCCGAGTCCTCAATCGTAAGCCTCATTTTACACATGACTGTGGAGATAAAACTGCATATCGGGCTGCCACAGATTCCAAATGGCAGTGTACTCTCAAACCTAAACTAGACTCTTCCCGCCCTGAGGATCAATGCCCATCAGAATGCAATAGTACTATCCACTACTCTGTGCACTCCTCCTGTTATACTCAGTATCAAACCTGTAATGAGGGGAGTAAACATTTATTGTTTGCCACTATAACAGGAGATCATGGGGGAATATTTGGAGGAGACTTATCGTCTTCACGCCTCAGCTCTCCTCCCTGCCCCCCTAAGGGACAAGTGGCCTGCTGGTACCCTGCAGCCCCTGTGGGAGTGTCTGATGGTGGTGGCCCTCAGGACACACTTACCAGGTTAAAAACACAAAAGATGCTCGAAACCGCATTCGAAAGCCTTTATCCTTCTCTCCAATACCACCCTCTGGCTAACATCCGATCTCGAGGAATGGAAGGCTTAGATGCCAACACCGCCGATATCCTCACCGAGTCCCATAAATTACTTAATATCTCTAACCCCTCCCTTGCAAACAGCTGTTGGTTCTGTCTGCGCCAGGGACCCCCCCTTCCTCTTGCCGTATTTTTACCGCTTAATAGTACCTCTATGTTTAATGATTCCTCTAACGCTCAGCCTACACATCCCTTTCCTGTTCTTCCTTACCCAGCTGAAAACATCACTTGCCTTTATAAACCTCCCCTTAATAATTCCTTTGATATTGATGTAGGCCTCGCTCCCTTTTGTACAGATAATGAAACAATAGATTTCCCTCTTTACGCCCCCAATTCCACCGTATTTGTATGCAAGGATAATTTAGCCTATACTGTCCTACCAGCAAATTGGAGCGGTAGTTGCGCACATGCTACGCTTTTTCCCAATATTGAAATCATTTCGGGAGATACCCCTGTTCCCATCCCCTCCTTTGATTATATTGCGGGGCGACCGAAACGAGCTGTTCAATTTATTCCTTTAATAGCTACATTGGGAATCTCCTCAGCGATGGTTACAGGTTCAACAGGACTAGGAATTGCGGTCCACAAATATAGACAATTGTCCCAACAGCTTATTAATGATGTACAAACCCTATCCACCACCATTCAGGACCTTCAGGATCAAATTGACTCCCTAGCGGAAGTCGTTCTCCAAAACCGTAGAGGCTTAGACTTGCTTACTGCCGAACAGGGAGGTATTTGTTTGGCTTTACAGGAAACATGCTGCTTCTACGCCAACAAGTCCGGCATTGTTCGTGATAAAATCAAAACACTTCAAGAAGACCTGGAACGTCGTCGACGTGCCCTGGCTGAAAACCCCTTCTGGACTGGATGGAATGGACTGCTTCCCTATTTGTTGCCACTTCTAGGCCCCTTTGCTGGAATACTTATTATACTATCTGTAGGTCCTTGTCTCTTCAATAGACTCGTGGCCTTCATCAAACAACAAGTAGACAATTTGGCAGCCAGGCCAATTCAAATACATTACCAGAGTCTAGCCATGCAAGATCCCATGGAAACTTATCATCCCCTCTCCGGCCAATAAAGTATAGCCAATAAGGTCACGGTCCTTTCAACAGCTAACCTTCCCCCGTTCATTGCTGTCCAGTCGGGAGCCCAGGAAGGGCCCCAGGCCTATCAATAAAATGAGCAGTAAGCCAATGACGGGCACCTTCCCGTACCCACACCCGCCTAAGACAGGAGTCCTTGGGGACTGGCAAGGATATCCAGCGACGGGTAAGAGGTGTTAGGGTTTCGGGTCGATTCCTAAGACAGGCACTGCTCGTTCGTCAAACTTGGCCTAAACCACAGCTATCCTTCTTAAATTGATAAAGAAGGGGGATATGTCAGGGACCATGCAGTAGGTGGCCTTACCTCTTGGTAATAGAAAAACCTGGCGTGTCAGATAAAATGTACTATAAGCCATGCGCCTGTAACCGCCCTGCCCCCCTCCCTAATCTTGTAGAAGCCATGCGCCTGTAACCGCCCTACCCCCCTTCCCTAATCTTGTAGCTTCCCGTAACAGGGCCCCTTCCCGTAATAGGGCCCCGCGGGTTTTTCTTGATTGCGTCAGCACTGCAGTAGCGAAGACAAGCCCTTCCTCTTTCCCATGCCTCAATGATATATAGTGAGCAGTTCAAAAAATAAAGTTGCAGCTTGATCAGCACTTGTCTTGCTGCCATCCTTGTGTCTCCTGCCCCTCTCATTTCTCCTTCTAGGTACTCGACCCCAGTTGCTGTCCCGCGGGTCGGGACAGTGGGTAATGATTGAAGTTAAGGAGTTTCACCCGAGGAAGCAAATTTACACTAATTGCACATTTGTTGGGTACTCAGCAAGTAAGCCTCCTGCATGCTAGTCTCTGCATTTTTCCCTTTGTTACCTGCTTTAATCCTCACAACAGTCCTCTGACATAGTCTCACCTCCATTTGTAAATGAGGAACCCAGACACAGAGTGCCAGGCCTTCCTGCAGGGTCCCACAACTCAGTCCTTAGCACCAGGATTGGGACTGAAACTGTCAGGCTCCAGAATTCACACTCGCGCCCTGAGGGTGAGATGAGGCTGGAGCGGAAGGGCAGCAGCTCGAGCCTCTGGATGGCTCAGGATTGATTCGGTAAGGCAAACTAGGAAGGAGGAAGATGCGGTTAGCCCTGGAGGGCAGAAGGTCAGGCACTGGGGAGAGCCTAGGGAGAAAAAGTCTCTCTTCCAATGCACCCTGCCTCGGGATCAAGCCCAAGAACTTCAGCCAAAAAGGAGCCAAGGTATTCGGACACCCTCCCCACTAGACTCTGCTTTCCTGGGGTTATTTCCGTTCCTGCTACTGCTATTCAGGAGGATTCCTGGTTGACAATAAGTCTGCGAGTGCGTCTTCTGATGGCAGGCTCTCTTTGTGCCCAGGAGTTTCTCTTTTGTGGTAGCTGTTTTTGTTTCTAGCCCTCTACATAAATGACATACTAATACTCCAGTCCTGAGGGAAATCCCTTCCCCAGGTGACAGGGAACTTTTCATTCTACCAGTGGGTCTGTCCCTTGTCACCAAAGCCACCACAGTTGGCATCTGCTTGTTTTGTTCCTTTTCCTCCTGAAACAGGCTCCCTAATCATTGCTTATCACATTTCTAATTAGTTCTTTTTTTGCTTGCATAATTATAGCTCCATACTCTATGGGTTTGGGGCATGCCTTTCAAACCTACTTTGCAAACTATGCTGATAAAGACAAGATTAGAAACTTGCCCACATTGCATAGCCTGCCAATCAGCCTCCCAGTGTAATTTAATTCTAATATACCTGCTGATCTTCAGTGCATTTAAAAATAACTTGTTAATAGTCTTCTTTTCTAATTAAGCGAGAATTGCACACGCTGAAACGCTTGCTCCCTTGCTCTTTCTTGAACTCTCCACATTCCCAATGCCCTCCCCACACCCCCCTTAAAAATTGATCCTTAAAAATCATTTCTGAAGGTAGCCTCTGCAGCACAGTGCTGCTAAAGTCTTCTCCTGGCCCACGTCCACCATGGTAGACAGTCAGATAATGACTGTAACCCTAGTACCATGCGGTCATCAAACTATTCTTGCAGGATCAACTGTCTAGTTAGTCATAATGCATAGTTAAAATTGGAACCACTTCAGAGAAAGGTACCTCCTTCTTTGATGGCCCATTCTTTCCACTGGGATCTCACTCACAGAGATCTTTCATTTAGGTTTTTTTTTTTTTTTTTTTTTTTTTTTGCCACAGTGTATTGGCTTTCCATGCCTAAAATACTCTCATGGGCTTTTTAGCCAGATCTGAATGCCTTAAGGGCTCATTCTGAGGCCAGAGTGCTGTTTAGGACATCTGCCAATCTATGAGTCTGCTGTGTATCCTGCTTCCCATGTTGGATCCTTCTCTCCTTTTTAATTCTATCAGTTAGTATTAGCAGACACTAGTCTTGTTTATGTGATCCCTTTGACTCTTAATCCTATCATTATGATCAATTATGAACTGAAACTGGTCACTGACTAATGAGATGGCATTGGTACATGCCACCTTGATGGGATTGAATTGGAATCCCCTGGCACGTTTCTAACTCTACTGTTAGGGGTAAGTCCGATTGAGCATGTGCTGAACTGTACATCTCCTCCCTCTCTTATTCCTACTCTTATATTTAACAGGGATCACTTTTTAGTTAAACACCTAAGAATAATTGTGTGTTAATTAAAGAGTTCAACCAATAGTATTAAGTAGAACAAAAAATACTAAAAGGAATAAAATAGTAAGTTGTTCCTCGATAGTCAGGACAAGGGCTGATCAAGTCATTGTTTCTCATAGTGTCCATTTCACTTCAACAGGTTTCCTTTTAGGTGCTCGGTCAGTTGTCACCAATCAGGGAGAACATATGATATTTGTCCCTTTGGGACTGGCTTATTTCACTCAGCATGATGTTTTCCAGATTCCTCCATTTTGTTGCAAATGACTGGATTTCATTTTTTTTTTTTTACTGCTGTATAGTTTTCTATAGAGTACATATCCCATAATTTCTTTATCCAGTCTACTGTTGATGGGTATTTAGGTTGATTCCAGGTCTTAGCTATTGTGAATTAAGCTGCAATAAACATTGAGGTGCAGACAACTCTTTTATTTGCCAATTTAATTTCCTTTGGGTGAATTCCAAGGAGTTGAGATGGCTGGGTTGTATGGTAGGGTTATATTCAGATTTCTGAGGAATCTCCAAACTGACTTCCATAGTGGCTTAACCAGCTTGCATTCCCACCAACAGTGGGTTAGTGTCCCTTTTTCCCCACATCTTCGCCAGCATCTGTTGTTGGTAGATTTCTGAATGTAAGCCATTCTAACCGGGGTGAAGTGAAACCTCATTGTGATTTTGATTTGCATGTCCCTGATGGCTAGTGATACTAAATATTTTTTCATGTGTCTGTTGGCCATTCGGATTTCCTCTTTTGAAAAATATCTACTGAGGTCCTTGGCCCATCTCTTAAGTGGGTTGTTTGTTTTGTTATTGTGGAGTTTCTTGATCTCTTTGTAGATTCTGGTTATTAATCCACACAGAGAAACAAAGAGAGAGAGAGAAAAAGAGAGAGAGAAAGAGAGAGAAAGTCTTCCCTCCTCTGGTTCACTCCCCAAATGGCTGCTACGGACAGAGCTGGGCCTATCTGAAGTCAGGAGCCAGGAGCTTCTTCTGGGTCTCCCATGTGGGCGCATGTTCCACTGCTTTCCCAGGCCACAGCAGACAGCTGGATCAGAAGAGGAGCAGCCGGGACTTCACCCAGTGCCCGGATGGGATGCCGGCACTGCAGGCAGATGCTTTACCCGCTACACCATAGCGTCAGCCCCATCCTTGATTTCTTAATGTTTAGAATGCAGATAAAGATAGGACCTACTTGGCATAGTTGTAAGGGAAATGAGAAACTTAAAAATATGGTTAGTTGGGGCCAGCATTGTGACCTAAAGGTTTAAACTGCCATCTGCAATGCCCGTCTCCCATATGGGCGCCAGTGCAAGTCCAAGCTGATCCACTCTGATTGCTGCTAATTATCTGCTAATTAACCAGCTCCCTGCTAGTGCACCTGGGAAAGCAAATAAAGATGGCTCAATTACTTGGGCCCCTGTACTCACATGGGAAACCCAGATGAGGCTCTTGGCTCCTGGCTTCAGTCTGAGCCTCAGCTGTTGAAGCCATTTGGAGAGTGAACCACTAGATGGAAGATCTCTTTCTTTTTCTCTCTCTCCAGGCCCCCCACCTTCTTTCTTTAACTCTGCCTTTCAAACAAATATTTTTTTTTTTGACAGGCAGAGTTAGACATTGAGAGAGACAGAGAGAAAGGTCTTCCTTTCCCGTTGGTTCAGCCCCCCAAATGGCCACTACGGCTGGTGTGCTGCAGCTGGCGCGCTGCGCCGATCCTAAGCCAGGAGCCAGGTGCTTCCTCTTATCTCCCTTGCGGGTGCAGGGCCCAAGCACTTGGGCCATCCTCCACTGCCTTCCCAGGCCACAGCAGAGAGCTGGCCTGGAAGAGGGGCAACCGGGACAGGACCCGGCACCCCGACCGGGACTAGAACCTGGGGTGCCAGCACCGCAGGCCAAGTGAGCTGCAGCACCGGCCTCAAACAAATAATTTTTTTAAAAAAATAGTTGGAATAGGCCAGTGCCGCGGCTCACTTGGCTAATCTTCTGCCTGCTTGTTTGAATGCACCTGGCTCCTGGCTTCAGATCAGCGCAGCGCGCCAGCTGTAGCGGCCATTTGGGGGGTTAACCAGCGGAAAAGGAAGACCTTTCTCTCTGTCTCTCTAACTCTGCCTGTCAAAAAAAAAAAAAAAAAAGAAAGAAAAGAAAAAAAAAGTTGGAATAAAGACCAATGCATGTAAGCATTAGTTGTTATCAACACCAAGTTTTTATAAGCTCTAAACTAAAGCTGTGTTATATGTTTTAACATATTTTTATTTATATGAGAGAGAGAGAGAGGTCCATCTGCTGCAACTTCCCCCTTGCTGGGACCAAAGCCACAGCTGGGAACCAAGAACTCAATCTAGGTCTCACGTAGCTGGCAGGAACCATCACCATCACTTGCTGCCTCCCAGGGTCTGCATTAGCAGGGAGCTGGGGTCAGGAGCCCGAGCCAGGAACCGAACCCAGGGACTCCAGCAGGGGGCACAGGCATCTTACCCTCTAGGCCAAATGCCCACCGTTGCTGGAATACTTTGAAGACATAAATCTTGGGTAAGTTGCTTCTCAAGGAAGAGGAGTCATATTTATCCTGCAGATGTGAGCAAACCACCCTGTCTGTTCTGTTTCCCCGAGGGAGGGTGGCTGGGCTGTGGTGGTGAATCCAGAGCCCAGAAGACAGGAAACCTTGGGTCTCAGCCTAGCTCCACACCACCCTGTCCTGTGACATTGGTTTCCTGCAGCTTTGCACCATCTGAGCAACATCCCTGCTCTGATTACGTTAGAAAGCTGGGAAAAAATGGAATTGAAAAACACCAAGAAAAAAGTACTCAAATCTTAACATAAAGTATAAACATTAGCTTCTCATACACAGTGACAAGGAAGGCATTTTGCATGTACATTTTATGTGTGACATGCATTCATTCCTTTGATAATCACCCCAGCAGCTCCACACAGTACTACATTCTCCATTTTACTATTAAGGAACCTGAGATAAGTATCGGATCCAAGTCTACACAACTGGAGCCCAGTTCTCTCAGTACTAAACTGTCCGCTCCTCCAAATGGTTTTCTTCTGCATTTATTTCCTTCACCCAACTCAGATGATTTGAATGCAGAGTGATGTACCACCCAAGTTCTACTGGCGTCTTGAAAGCAAGAACCGGGTGTGATTCGGCACAGCTTATCCCAGCACCTAGCAGAGTGGAGCACGCAACAATCTTTAGATACAGTTTTGAAGGAAGAAATGAAATCTCTTGACCTTTAGACATCTGTGATCCAGCTGAGGAGACAGACACAGACAATATGTGATTAGGATGCCCCAATCGGTGATGCCTCTCGGAATAAAAAAGCCTTGGGGTAAAATGCATAAAAACTCCTGGTGTGAGTCCGACTGCTGTTGTACATCTGCCCACGTGACTGTCACTCCTGAGTGTGTGGCTTCGCTCCTCCAGCTCTCTTAGAGCTGCCCCTGAAGGTGCTTGGATGATCTTCCTAGGGCTGCTGTAGCAAATTGGAGTCAACGAACCAAAACTTATTTTCACGTCATTCTGCAGGCTGGAAACCTGGTGTCAAGGAGCCCTCCTCCCTCCCTATAAAGCTCTGGGGAAAATCTGGACAGTCAATAGCTCACCACATTCAATTTGTATTGACTCCAAGTGGTCCTTGGCATTTGTTGGTTTGTAGACCCAACACTCTGAGCTCTGCCTCCACCCTCACATCACTTCATCTTTTTAAGGCTGTATTTATTCATTTGCAAGTCAGAACCAGAGAGAAAGGGAGAGGGAGAGGGAAAAGGAGAGGGAGAAAGAGAGAGAGAGAGAGAGAGAGAGAGAGAGAGAGAGAGACTGTTGACCTTGATGATGTCATCTATTTTGTGTACAGCCATCATTTTCCCAACAGGTAGGATATTTCCTGGTCTCACACAGTAAGAGCAAAGCACAAGGGGTCAGAGAGCTGTGGTTCTTCATTGTCAGTGAATCCTGAGCCATCCAGAAATGTCCATCATTCCTCTTTGCTGGATTTTTTCTGTCCTAGTTCTCCTCTGGCTTTGGTATTGCTGTTGCAAAAGCCTATGAGCCCAAGTCCAGATTTGCTGCCTGGTGCATGGTAGGTTCTTCCCCTTAACCCACTGGGTGCTCAAGGCTCTGTGTGGAAGCATTGGACAGGTGTCCCCTTCTCCAGAGACCACCACAATGGTCATGCTCCCTAATCCTGAGATTCTGGACCTTGCACCTCTTGCTTTGCCTAGGTTCTACTCCTGCTCTTTTCTCAATAGATTTTGATAGGTGTCCACTCAGGGCTTGAATCATTAGCAACCCAGTACCTCGCTTGCTTCATCTGCAGATCTTCCCTGGAGAAGGAGATACCTGCATCCCATCTAGCTGTTCAAAGAAAGGGAGGGAGAACAAATGATGATATTTTTTCCCCCACAATAATCCGGATGTTCACGTTCTCCTGCAAAAGAATCCATCAGGCTTATTTGAATGCATTGTATATTTCCCTGTATGATAAAGGGAATTAGAGAACCCTCTGAGAGTTTCCTTGTGTCTTTGTTTCACTGCTTCCTTAATCTCTGAGTGTGATGGGAGAACAGCCTCTTTCATAGCGGAGGACACTGAGCAAGTGCTGAAAACAGAACAAAATGACGGACTTGATGTTCATTACCAGGATCACACAAGTTCATGATCCCTCATGTGCTGTGTTACATCCTAAGATGTGGAAAGTGTAAATAAATTGTGTAGCTCATTTGGTTTCCAAAGCTGACTTGAACTGAAGTGAGGATACATACAGTTTTATTTATCCCATTTAGAGAGAATATTTACATACTATGTGTCAAAAATATCAATGTGCTTGTTTCTGAATATGTCAATTACTTGCTGGTATATATCACATGATCTTTTTCATCCTCTTCTAAAATTATATATTTACAAGTCAGTGTGTCTGTACACACACACACATGCACACACAGCATATATACATACTTGTGTGGAACTGGCAAATTTCTTATTCATGATATTGTTTCACATGGTCATTTAACAGTGGCAAAGCATAATTTCCTGCCACCCTTCTATGTTCTCAACTCGGGACCCAACATGAGACAGATTAACAAGAGAAAAACTGACAAAAGGTTATTAACACAAATGCCCCATGTATACATGGGAGATACCTGGGGAAAATTAATAACTCCCAAAGATACGGCTGAGCAGTTGGGCTTAAAAAAAACATCTTCAGTGAAAGATGAGACAAGAATGCATGAAGGTGGCCAGAGAGGGGGAGGTGGACAGGAAAAGCACAGCAAACAAGGGTCAGTTTCCTTATGCAGATTTAGGTCAGGACCTCCTCCACCAGGAGCCCCTGGTGATTTGCCCAGCCTCCTCCTCCTCCTGACCCAGTGAACCCTTACAAGTGAAGATTTCCTTCATAAATATGATTTTCCCTTAGAAAAGGGAGATGCCCACTCTGTTTTCAGAACTCCTCCTGTGTCTATTTGTCAAAATGATCCCAATGCTAATTCACCAGATTTGAGGGTAGCAAATCCTGTTCTCCTACAGTCATATTTTAGGATGGCCTTCTAGCTTCCTACCACCATACTTTCCTGTGGTACATTTCGGTCTCTTACAGTCATAACTGCGGTGGCATATTCTGATATCCTACATGGTAAAAAACAGGACCAGCCTCTTTAAATTTCCAAAGCATAGCATATGCATCTAAATTTCAAAAACTAGTCAGGGAGGTAATTAAAAGCAAGGAGGAAGACAACAAGCCTCACTTATTTATTTTCATCTATTTGAAAGGTAGAACAAGAGAGAGAGAGACATAGAAAGAGACAGGGAGAGAGAGGGAGACAGATTAATCTTCCAACTGTTGGTTCAGTCCTGATGCCCACATAGGCTAGTACAGGCCAGACTAAAACCAAGTGCCTGGAACTGCATCCAGGTCTCCCATGTGGGTGCCAGGAGAAGTAGCACTTTAGCCATCCTTTGCTGCCTCCCAGGATGCACCAGCATGGGCATGGTATAGGTAGCCAGTGCAAGGTGTCCAGTGCGTAACAAATCTTCCCAGCCAGATGAATCAATTAATTTGCAAGCCTTTATTGGGATTCTGCTTCCGGGCGAGGTTCACCGGTCCCAACAGAGTAGGGGCTGGGGAAGTTGTGCGTCAGAGGTTGGGAGGGCTCCTTTTGTAGATACAGGGCGTGGGGGTTAAAGGTTGAGGCATGTCTGACCCTCACTTGTTGAACTTTAGATGCCCGCGGGGACCTTGGCGAGGACTTCCAGAAGTGCAGGTAGGGACTCTCCATTCCCGGAAGTGTGGGCCTTCTCTCCTGTGGATCCCAAAGCTACCATCCCAACCTCTTGATGATAGGAAAAGTGGTGACAATCAGTCTCTCTGGCTACATCTTGCTGATCAGGGACGTTGTCTACAGGAGCCTGCTGGGGGATCTTGGGGCTCCGCAGGTACAGGCATGTATGGATGGAGAAGCATCTGGTTGACTGCTATTCTGGAGGCTTCCTGGATTCAATTTTTTATGAGCCTGAGAGCACAAGGAGCAATCATTACAATTATCCCTACAGTTATTATGGGTCCCAGGGTTGGGAGTAGCCAAGGGATAAAAGAGGATAATAAAACCCATCCATGTTGTCCCTGATACTCCTGTTGTCATTTGGCAATGCGTTCCTTAAGTTGTTGTGCCATGTTTCTGACACTCCAGATTTGTTTGTAAAAAAGTAGCACTCTTCCCCCAGATATACGCATGTTCCCCCATTTTTCTGCTAGTAAGAGGTCTAATGCCCTTCTGTTTTGAAAGGCCACATCAGTCAGGGAGTCAGTCTGGTCTTGCAGTTTTATAACGGAGGCTGTAACACTTTGTAGCTCTGTATTCAAAGTATTTGCCAGTTGCTGTATCTGGGTAGTACCATATGCTAGGCTAGTTACTCCTGTCCCTACTCCCATAAGAACACCTAATGCTGCTAGAAAGGGAAGGACAATTATGTACCTTTTAGCACTGGCATTTTGCAGCACTGGTATTGGGAGAGACTGGTTTTGGGGCTGCGGAGACCTCTGGGAGGACAATTACAGGAATACAGATGTCAGTTGCATTAGGTGGTAGACAGCGGAATAGAGAGCTCCCACACTGGAAGACATGACCTCCAGTTAAGCAATCTCCTGGCTTTATAGGGGTCATGGAATTAAAGAGAGTAGAGTTGAAAAAAAGGGTTGGGGGATAGTGGGTCAGGAGATAATGATGAGGTTAGATTGAAGCACTGGTTTAGGTTTTATGGGTGAAGGAGGTTAGTAAGTAGGGGAGAAATTGTCTCGTTGTTGTCGATTAAAGTCCTGGTGCCCTCCCCCATTACTATAGCCCCAGTGAGTGGTCGGTGTCATACAGACCTTTGATCTGGGGGGTTTGCCAAAGCAGTCACGTCTGTGAACTCCACCATGGTGGACAGTTACCTGGATTGCTGGTAATCCAGTGAAGGAACATTGGAATTGTGGTGATGTTCTCTTGTAATGCGTGGCTGGAAAGAAGATAGGTGGGAGGAGCATGAACATGTGGGCAAGGACTGAGCTGAGACCAGTATTTTAGGAATCAGGGGTAGGGCCAGGAGGACAATGATTATGGACAAGCTTAAGCTTGGTAGGCCCCAGAGCAGTGGCTGTCCAGGATGATGGCGGCCCTGGGGGAGGGGAAGGTGCCCTCTTGAGGCGAGATATGATACCGGTTTTCATGACCCAGTAGTTTGGCTGCAGTTGGAGTGGTGAGAATTACAATGTGGGGTTCTGTCCAACAGGGATGGAGTGGTTGGCGCTGGGAGGATCAGAGTAGGACAGAGTCCACAGGCTAGAGAGGCAGGACCTCCAGACCAGCTGGGTGATGAGCACACAGGGACAGGAGATGTCATCAGCATGTTCCCTGAGGAGTGAATGAAGTAAGGTGAGGTAGGGGAGGTAAGAGGCCAACAGCAGGGTGTGGACCGGCAGGTTATGGTTGAGAAGGAATGGTTTACCATACATGAGCTCAAATGGGCTAAGTCCCAGGGGCTTGCACGGAGCTGCAAGGAGCCTGGTGAGGGCCAATGGGAGTGGTTGTGACCATCCCATCCAAAGTTGGATGGAGAGTTTAGTAAACTGGTCTTTTAGCATGCCGTTCGCCTTTTCGACTTTACCCGAGGATTGGGGTGGTATGGGATGTGTAACTTCCAGGTAGTGCCAGGGCTTGTGTAACTTGTTGTACCAACCGTGATACAAAGGGTGGCCCATTGTCCAATTGGATAGAGGTAGGAAGCCCGAATCGTGGGATGATGTGTTGTAGTAAGATTTCAGCCACCACAGCTGCCTTTTCTAAAGTCGTAGGAAAGGCCTTTATCCAACTGGAAAATGTGTCCACCATGGGTAGAATAGACCATACGCATTTGTGAGGGGGCATATGAGTAAAGTCTGTTTGCCAGTCTTCACCAGGAAGGTGGCCTCTCATCTGGTGAGTCAGTATCTGGGGCTTTATCTTTCCCTGATGGGATGTCAAGGAACAGATAGAAATGGACGAGTGAACCTGTTTAAGGAGATCTTAAGAGTAGGACAGTAAAACAGAGGGGTCAGAAAATAGTAGAGTGAGTTCAGGTTTATATGTAGAGAATTGTGAATGTCAGTTAATAATGGAAGGGAGTTTTGAGTAGGCAGAGCGATCTTGTCTTTGAGAAAAATCCACCCCTTGGGGTGCTCCTTACCTCCTTTTTGTAGTAGTTGATGTCTTTCTGAGGGAGGTAAGTAGACTTAATAGAGGTTGTGAGACACAATAATGGGGTGAGGGGCTCCTGTGTAGGTGGGTCTTGACTGGTAAGTGTCCAAGCCACCAAGTCTGCTCGCCTGTTACCCATTGACACTGGATCAGTCGTTTGTTGGTGGCCCTTGCAATGGATTATCACCACCAGAAGGGGCAGAGTGAGGGCCTGGAGAAGCTGGTGGATGTGGGTGGCATTAACTATTGGCATTCTCCGTGATGTCAGGAACCTCCTTTCCTTCCATATGGCAGAATGAGAATGAGCTATGAGAAAGGCGTATTTGAGTCTGTATAGATGTTGGCCCTTTTGTCCTTAACAAGTATAAGAGCTCAGGTCAGGGCATGGAGTTCTGCCTTCTGGGAGGTGGTTCCTGGGGGAAGGTATTGAGCCTCTATGGTCTTATTTACGGTAACCACTGCATATGCTGCTCTCCACACCCTACCTGCCCCCCTCACCAAGCTGCCATCCACAAACAGTGTTAGGTCAGGGGAGTCTATTGGGTAATCTAGAACGTGGTCTGTCAGGGTCTGGGAGAAATTTAGTACTTCAGAGCAGGAATGAGAGTCAGGAAGAGGGTCCATGGGGGAAGACGGGAGCGGAAGGAGGGTGGCTGGGTTTAAATGTGGGGATCGGGCTATAGTAATACAGGGATTTTTGATGAACAGGAGATGTAGCTCCTGAACCCAGGAGGGGCTGAGGAGGGGGAGGAACCTCTGTCCCAAAAGTTCAGCTAAGTTGTGGGATGACAGGACCGTGATAGGCTACTGCAGGGTGAGCTTGGTGGCATCTTTGGTAAGTGTGGCTGCTGCTGCCAGAGCTCAAATGCACTGGGGACAGCCCTGGGCTATAAGGTCAAGCTGTTTTGAGAGGAAGGCCACCGGTCAGTATGTGGAGCCAGATGGTTGGGCTAGGAGGCCAGTAGTGATTCCGTTGTGTTCATCTGTGAACAGATGGAAAGGCTTTGTAGTATTAGGCCAGGCCAAAGCAGGAGACTCAAGCAGGGTATCATGAAGGGTCCTCCAGGCGCGAGTTACGGTGGTTGGTGATGATAAAGGGCCCCTTGGGGTCTCACGAGTGGCCTGGTATAAAGGTTTATCCAGGACAGCGAAGTTAGGGATCCAATGTTGGAAAAACCCCACCAATCCAAGGAAGGAGAGTATGGCCTCATCATCAGTTGGTGGTTGGAGAACTTTTAGGGCCTGATGCCAATCAGTCATTAGTGACCGGGTGGAGGGTGTCAGAAGGATGTCTAGATAGGTCACTGATGGAGACAACAGTTGGGCCTTAGTGGGAGATACCCTGTACCCTTTGCCTCCTAGGAAATTTAGGATAGCTGCTGTCTGGGACTCAGAGTCCTCTTTGGAGGGGCTGAATAAGAGGAGGTCATCCACATATTGTAGTAGGGTAGAACTGTGGGCCTTGAATGTTGAAAGATCACTTGCCAGGGCTTGTCTGAATATGTGGGGGCTATCTCGGAACCCCTGGGGAAGGATAGTCCACATCAACTCTCAGGCCCAGTGCATGTCTGGATCTGTCCAGGTGAAGTCAAATAGGTTTTGAGAATCAGGGTGTAAAGGAATAGAGAAGAAGGCATCTTTAAGGTCTAGTACTCTGAAGTGGGAGGTTTTGGGGGGGAACATGTGATAGCAGTGTTTAGGGATTAGGCACCACAGAGTGGATAGGGGGATAACTGCAGCATTGACCAGGTGGAGGCCTTGGACTAGTCTATACTCACCTGGCAGTTACTTGGAATATGGGTGTGTTACAAGGGGAGTTAGTGGGTATTAGGGGATTTTGTTAGAGGAGCCTGTCAATGATTGGTTTAAGGCCAAGTCTGTGAGTTTCAGAGATGAGGAATTGGGGTCGATTAGGATATGGAGTGCCCTCCTGGAGTTTAATAAGGGCTGGCTGGTGGTGAGTCACCACCATTGGTGTTGACAAATCCCATACCTGAGGGTTGACCTTTGTAGGCGAGATCAGCCATTGGGGTTTTGATGAATCAGGGAAAGGAGTGGGAGAGGTTAGAGAAGCGATCAGAGGGAGTAGGAGAGCAGCTGAAGGTTGTTGCAGTAGAATCTGGAGACTGGAGCCCAGTTGGAATAGGATGCCCCATCCCCGTAGGGGGACCGGGCAGGAAGGGATTACCAGGAAGGAGTGGGAGAACAGGTGGTCTTCCAACTGACAAGGCAAGTCTGGCATGCACCTAGGGTGGGAAGGAGTCCTATCAATCCCCATCATGGAAATTGAAGAGGGCAGGAGTGGGCCCACATAGACCAACAGGACAGAATAGGTAGCTTCCATATCCACCAGGAATTCTGTGGACTTACCTGCTACCTGAAGCATTACCCTGGGCTCAGCGAGGGTGATGGGGGTCCGCAAATCTGGGCTCTGTCAGTCTTCGGCCATCCCCAGCAGTTGTAGCATGGAGTCCTTTTCAGAGTTGGGCTTCCGTGTACAGGCGCAGGAGTCGGGCCTCCCCTGGAGCAGTCGTTCTTCCAGTGGCCCAGTTGGCCACAAGTGGGGCATGGCCAGGTGGGTGTGTGAAGCTTGGGGCATGCTTGAGCCCAATGTCCCTCTCATCCGCACTGGAAGCATGCCTTGGGGGGTTGATTGCCCTTGACCCTTCTTGTCTCCTCTGGCTGCAGAGCCACCACCAGGGCCTGAGTCTAGAAAGTAACTTTTTCTGCATTCTAGCCTGTCATGCCTGCTCAGATGCCTCTTCCCAAGTATTATAGACCTTGAAAGCGATCTTTACAAGGTCTCTAGTGGAGTCTCTGGACCATCCTCCACCCTTTTTAGTTTTTTCTGATGTCGGCGGCTGACGGAAATGAAATGAGAGGGCAGAATCGCCGCCCCTGGGAGGAATGAGGATCCAGTTTGGTGAACTTAGTTAGGGCCTCAGTGAGCCTGTTTAAAAAAAGAGCCTAGTTTTCTCCCAGGTCCTGGGTGACCTCTCAAAATCTATCAAAATTGACCACCTGTGGGAGACTGTGTGCATGCCGGCCAATAAGTATCTTATCATATTGGCCATGTTTTGTCTTACTGCTGTCTTGCCCCATCCTGACTCCACCTCTGGTACCACCTGGGCTCCTGGTGGGAGAGTGGGATCAGATAATCAAGCCTTGTCAGCCTCATCTCCGGCAGCCTGTTGGAACTGTACCCATTCCTCAGAATAAGAAAGGAGGAAAGGATAATATCAAGGTCTTTCCAGGTGAAGTCGTATGTTTGAGAAAGGTATCTAAACTCTTTGATGAACCTAGTTGAATTTTCTGAAAAGGACCCCAGTCTTTGCTCAATCTGTACAAGGTCTGGTAGCATGGATGGAACATGGACACGCACAATACCCTCAGCCCCAGCCACCTCTCGAAATGAGAAGAGGTGTCAGGGCTTCTGGTCATGTGACCACGTGCACACACTTATGGGCAACGGTGATATCACGTGGGTGCCTGTTATAGGTAATGGGGAAAGGAGTTCATCATGGGTTATGGTGAAAGTGGGATTAGATGAAGGACTGGTTTCATGGGGTGGCTGGATATAAGATGGAGAAGATGGCGGCAGGACAGGAGATGGCAGCGGAGCGGCAGAGGGTGGGGTAGAAGATGGTGGCAGGGCAGAAGAATGCGCGTATGGGGCAGGAGGTTCTTGGCCAGCAGTGGGGTCCCCAGGAACTCAGGAGGATCCAAAAAGGTGGAGGGTGGAGAGTTTGGCAGTAACACAGAAGAGGCGTCCTTAGAAAGTGGGGGTCTGGTCCTGGCCAGCAAGACCTGGGCTGTGGAACAGCAGGAGAGGAGAATAGGGTGGGAGTGGAGGTCCTAGAAAGCCTGGACATACGGGACCTCTGACCATTTTCTCTCCTTGCAGCAGAAATTGTCAAGGTTGATGAGGACATTGGGATCAAAGGTTCCCTCAGGGGGCCACTTAGATTCATTGTCAAGTATGTAATTAGGCCATGCCTGGGTGGAGTAGAAGATTAGGCATTTACGCCATAGGTCCTGGGCCAGCCCCAGTTGTTTCAAATTCTTTAGCAGGCAGGCCAGGGGGCATTTTGAGTCCCACCTTCAGGATTGGCCAAGTCTCATGGTCTTTCTGGCAACCTGGGATCTACTGGAATTTGGTCAAGGCATCCCCTGTCCGAACTTCAGTAGACGGATATGAGATCAGTCCTCAATAGGGCCATGCCAGCAACCAGGACGTCTCCGCAGCTGCTGGGAGGCTAAGTGGGGAATGGGACCAGCGTGTGCATGACTCAGAAAAATGGATCCCCATCTGGATGGTGAGGCTGGGTAGAGATCACAGAGATTGGGCCAACCCAGAGGAGGGAGGGAGAGCAGAGGAGGAATTACTTACAGTTGGTCGAGCGTGGTCCGTAGTCAGCCTGGGGCACCAGACAGGTTCAGGGAGTGAGGAAGCCTCAAACCCAGAGAGGGAAGGCACGCACCCTCAGCTCCTGGGTCTCGGCACCATCTGCAAGGTGTCTGGCATGTAACAAATCTTCCCAGCCAGATGAATCAATTAATTTACAAGCTTTTATTGGGATTCCACTCCTGGGCAGGGTTCACCACTCCCAACAGAAAGGGGGCCTAGGAAGTCGCACGTCAGAGGTTGGGAAGACTCTTTTTGTAGATATAGGGTATGGGGGTTAAAGGTTGAGGCATGTCGGATCCTCACTGGTTGACCTTTAGGTGCCATGGGGACCTTGACAAGTACTTTTCCTTCCCAGAAGTGCAGGTAGGGACTCTCCATTCCCGGAAGTGTGGGCCTTCTCTCCTGCAGATCCCTAAGCTTCCGGCCTGGTGGTCAGTGAGTGACAAAGAACTGAAAGACTGCCAACAATCACAACCAGATAACCAGATCTAGCATGGCTACGGGTTCCTCACACCTATTTCCCATCATGCACCTAAGCCTTACTTGCCGTCACAAATGAGACAACAAGACAACCACATTTAAGCCAAATCGCACTTGGAGTCCTCATGACACTTTCCTAGGGAGCAAAGTGTTCTGAAACCCTGCCCAAACTCTACTCCATTTATATATTCAATTAGGGCATCACACTCTACCCTATAAAGAGATGGCCATAACTTCGATATGGACAGCAGCTCTTCCTTCTTTATGGAAAGAGGTTGCCCACATTCATGTCTGAATGTGCTCTACCTTTAATAAATCCCACCTTGTTGCACCTCTTCTATGTCACTGCCCTGAATTTTTCTCACACCAAGTCAAGGATGTGGAGTAAGTTCAGCTGGGAACCGTGGACCTCACAGCAGAAGCAAAATAGCCAAGACTCAACCACTCTGATGGTGCAGAATATGGGAGTCCCAAGTGGCAGCTTAACCCACTGCACCACAATGCTCACCCTCAAGGCTTACCAATATAACTAACCACTGAGTCTGGGTAACATTCCCCAGCTGGAGAGAAACAAAGGGCTTATAATGAGGCAAAATGCTCAGGGAGCTGAGGACCAGTGTGTTGCCAACCTGGAAGAACCACACAGATTGAAGTTAGGTTGTAACCCAGAGAACACGGTCCTCATTAGAGGGGTACCTTGTACTGTCAGCCCACAGGCATACCAGGGACACTGTGTCAGAAACTCTAGATCCTCCAGAAGCCTCCAGAAGCCAGTCAAGTGAGTAGCATGTTTCTCTTGTGCTGAGAAACTACACCAGTGCTCTTCCGCATTTGGGGGCTGAGAAAACAACACCCCCAAGGGTGACACTGCCATATGCTGAGCTGGAGCAAGAGCCTCAGAACCAAGATCTTGCTGAACTACCCCCCCTCCCCGGTCTGTCAATCATCTTTGATCTTTGTTCTCTTCCAAAGCACAGGGAGCAGCTTTCCCTGAGATTCCTGTGTCTGCAGAAGGATCAGATTCACTCAGGGAACACAGTTCCCTTTCGTCTTCTTACTGGAACCTCATTCACTAAGAAAGGTGAAACTCATACCACAGAGGAAGACACTGGAAGTCAGACACCACATCCAGGGTCCAGAGAAACATTGTCCCAGGCCATTGTCTGTTATCCATGCTCATTCACGTCTCTAAAAACGCTTTGCTGCCCGTGTTAGCTCTTTCATTGCTACAATAACACATCAGAGGCAGGAAACCTTTAAGAAGACAAGAGAGCTATTTGTCTCACAAGTGTGGAGGCTTTAAGAGCAAATAGCATTGTGCAGGCTCTGACCAGGGCCTCCCTAGGCTGCACCATGTCATGACTGCCACCCTCATGGCATCACACGGCAAGGGGCAAGAGGCAGGGGCCATGTGGCATGCACGTGTGTCCGTATCTGTGCAATCTCTCTCGCCTTGTATAGCCACTATGATTCAGTCATGTGGGCTCCACACCGATGACCTCATCTAGTCCTGGGCACTTCCTAAAGGCCCACCTTTAAATACCATAGCCAGATTGCTTCCTCCCTCATCATACCTCTCAGTGGGCATTAAATTTCAGCACATGAAGCTTTAGGGGAAACTCAAACCACATACAAACCATAGCATTGCCCTCTAAAATTGCCTATAGTCCCCCGCTTCCAAATCTCCCTTGAAGAAGGTATTTAAGCCTCAACCATCTGGCCCTTCAGAGCTTAGCATTTTATAAAGCTTGCGTGCATATTAATACATACATGAAATTGTTTTGCTTTTCTCTTGTCATCCTATATTTTGTTATATGGGTATTTGCCGTGATCCTTTTGATGGATAGAATGCTTCCCTACGGTGAGAAGCCCCCATCCTTTGCAGCTTATGCCTACAAGTAGTGGCTCCAGTGACCCAAAAAGATTTTCTCAGGCCTCAACTGTTGCTAATTGACCTAAGTTATGCAATAACAATTAGAAGATACCTTGGGGTATCAGTCGTTTTCAATTAGAAACAGATTAAGGCTGTAGGTCTCCTCCTCAACAACCTCACTCAAGAGGCTTCAATGAAAACCATCTCAGAATGCACAAACACAACCCTACAAGCTATTCCATCACCTGAGGGTCGTCCCAGGTCTGTCTCTTTAAATGCTTTCACCAGCCTTCACGTTTAAGACAAAAGCAACTGTATTCTTGAGGTAGGACCGGTGTGTTGCCAACCTGGAGCAACCACACAGACTGAAGTTAGGTTGTAATGGCAACCTTTCCATAGGTATCCAACAAGCAGAACCTATTGGCTTGGTACCAGGATGCTGCTTTAGAAGCAGCCCTCAAATACCATTGTAAAACATCCAGAGTTCTGAGATTGCTGGGTTCTGTTCCTGGGAAGACGTGGAGAATCTTCCCACTGCTTCTGACTGTTCTCCTTTCATGAGAGCCAGTTATTTCTACATCCATTATGATAATTAACAAAACCTCTGCTATCAATAAATAAAGGTAGGAAATGCTTAAGTAACGGTCTCTCAAGTGTGACTTTTGATTTTGTACTAATGATCCCTGGAATATTTGTTGGGCTTGGGGCAGCCATCTGTCCTAGGAATGCATAGTAAAGCTATCATGTATACACATATATGTCAGATGTATGTGCTAAAGTGTTTAAAGCGAATTATAGGCTGCAATTCACTGAGGTCCCTCTTAGGTAACCCTCTTTTAATGATGCAGTGTATACACAAGCTCCTAAAACTTGAGCTTAATGGTGGTAATCTTTAGCTGCAATCTTTCCAACTTCTCAATCTCCACCCTTGAAATTATCTGGGATTGAATGAACTCAGAGCAAACTCTTCCAAGACCGGGGAAGCAATGTGTATTTTTTCTTGTTCTTTCTGGCTGGGAAACAGATTCTCTTTTTGGAACAGCACGGAATTTGTTGGATGCCTTGTCACTATAGTTTCCCTACAGACTATGCTAAGTCACGATTATTGCAAGGAATATCTCAGCTATTGGCACAAATGACACAGGAAAAAATCATAATGTGGAGCATCCTTTGTGGTTTTGTTTTATGAGACAGGTATTGTATTAAGAATACCTGTATTATGTTAAGAAATTAAGTCATTCACACATCAGTATTGTGTTTAGAAATTGAATTACTCAAGTTAAAATCTTCACTAATAGGTACTAAATATGATTTTTAACATGATAACACTGGGTTAAATTTAAACATTGAAACTTCAAAGTTTCAACAGGCAATTAATATAAAAGGGCTTAAGAAAATTACAGTCAGAAGATAATCATGTAGACAAATTATGTAAACTGCTAGATGTGATATAAAGTAAAGTAGAAAAGAATCAGAGAAAACATACAATTTTTACACCATTTAAAAAATTAGTGTCTTACACGTGTGGCTTTCCTTATTACCATTTCTGCAGTGCTGTCTCTTAGATTGCTTCTCATCATCCCCTCTTCAGATTTACAGATACTGACATGTTAAATATGGTCACATGTTTGCAATTGTATGTTTTTGTTATCCCTGAACATAGTTTGCAAAGTTATATTTTTGTGGTTCTTGTACTCTCCGGCCAAATTATTTCTTGAAAGGGTTGTGTCTCTTTTTTTAAAAAAAATTATTTAATAAATACAAATTTCCAAAGTACAACTTTTGGACTATAGCAACTTTTCCCCCCATAACCTCCCTCCCACCCACAACCATCCCATCTCCCGCTCCCTCTCCCATCCCATTCTTCATCAAAATTCATTTTCAATTATATTTACATACAGAAGATCAACTTAGTATATACTAAGTAAAGATTTCAACAGTTTGCACCCACACAGAAACACAAAGTATAAAGTACTGTTTGATTACTAGTTATACCATTAATTCACATAATACAACACATTAAGGACAGAGATCCTACATGGGGAGTAAGTGCACAGTGACTCCTGTTGTTGATTTAACAATTGACACTCTTATTTATGACGTCAGTAATCACCCAAGGATCTTGTCAAGAGCTGCCAAGGCTATGGAAGCCTCTTGAGTTTCCCAACTCCGATCTTATTTAGACAAGGCCATAGTCAAAGTGGAAGTTCTCTCCTCCCTTCAGAGAAAGGTACTGCCTTCTTTGATGGCCCATTCTTTCTGCTGGGATCTCACTCACAGAGATCTTTCATTTAGGTCATTTTTTTTTTTGCCACAGTGTATTGGCTTTCCATGCCTAAAATACTCTCATGGGCTTTTTAGCCAGATCCAAATGCCTTAAGGGCTCATTCTGAGGCCAGAGTGCTGTTTAGGACATCTGCCAATCTATGAGTCTGCTGTGTATCCCGCTTCCCATGTTGGATCCTTCTCTCCTTTTTAATTCTATCAGTTAGTATTAGCAGACACTAGTCTTGTTTATGTGATCCCTTTGACTCTTAATTCTATCATTATGATCAACTATGAACTGAAACTGATCACTCTGACTAGTAAGGTGGCATTGATACATGCCACCCTGATGGGATTGAATTGGAATCCCCTGGCACGTTTCTAACTCTACTGTTAGGGGTAACTCCGATTGAGCATGTGCTGAACTGTACATCTCCTCCCTCTCTTATTCCCACTCTTATATTTAGCAGGGATCACTTTTTAGTTAAACACCTAAGAATAATTGTGTGTTAGTTAAAGAGTTCAACCAATAATATTAAGTAGAACAAAAATACTAAAAGGAATAAAATAGTAAGTTGTTCCTTGACAGTCAGGACAAGGGCTGATCAAGTCATTGTTTCTCATAGTGTCCATTTCACTTCAACAGGTTTCCTTTTAGGTGCTCAGTTAGTTGTCACTGATCAGGGAGAGCATATGATATTTGTCCCTTTGGGACTGGCTTATTTCACTCAGTATGATGTTTTCCAGATTCCTCCATTTTGTTACAAATGACAGGATTTCATTTTTTTTTTACTGCTGTATAGTATTCTATAGAGTACATATCCTATAATTTCTTTATCCTGTCTTCTGTTGATGGGCATTTAGGTTGATTCCAGGTCTTAGCTATTGATCCTTGATCAAATATAAGTTGGCTGTAGATGTTTGGATTGATTTCTGGTGTTTCTATTCTATTCCATTGGTCTATCCATCTGTTTCTGTATCAGTACCATGGTGTTTTGATTATAACCTCCCTGTAGTATGTCCTGGGATCTCGTATTGTGATGCCTCTGGCTTTGTTTTTGTTGTAAACTATTCCTTTAGCTATTAGAGGTCTCCTGTGCCTCCATATGAATTTCAGCATCATTTTTTCCAGATCTGAGAAGAATGTCTTTGGTATTTTGATTGGTATTACATTGAAACTGTAAGTTGCTTTTGGGAGAATGGACATTTTGATGATATTGATTCTTCCAATCCATGAGCATGGAAGACTTGTCCATTTTTTGGTCTCCTATTCTTTTTCTTTCTTTCAGATTTTGTAATTCTCATCATAGAGATCTTTGAGCTCTCAGTAGTACCCAGGGACAATGCACAACCTTATGGGCAGTTGCTTACAAAGATGATTGGAAGATGAAAGGGTGAGACCTCATGGTAGCAAATTGGGGGAAACACAGCAAGGCCTGTTTCTGAAAATTCTTCTTTGCCTCCAGGTATAGGGCAGGACCCCTCTGAAATGAGTCTTATGACCCTCTTGCAGAGGAAGTCACCTAGGACATTCTCTATGGGTTGTTTTAGGGAAGGAAAGCCTGGGAAGGTCAGTGAGTGACTGTCCTGCCCCTACAGTTTTCTCAATTTCCTTCTGCTGAAAATATTCAGGGTCCCAAAGTACAATGAGGCGCTTGGTGGACTGGGAAAGTCCCTAAGTAAAGGTGGTGCAAACTCCCCAGCTCCACCCAGGTTACCTAACTGGGCGAGCCCTCGGGACCATGGGAAACTTCACCCTTTCACTATGACGATGCTGCAGATTCGAGTCTACCCCTCGGAACGTAATCCTGCCGGCCTGCTGCCCCCTGGCTGTGGATTCCATAAACCTAACTGCTCACTCTCTGACCACTCTGGTGATTTGTTTTGCTTCCTGTGATGCCAACCTCAACTGGTCACTTCCTGTGACATTTTGGTGGCCTACACAAGGACTTCTCTTCCAATCACTGGGAGCCAGCTCCAACATGTGGCACAACAGGCAGTGGCAGCTTGTCTGAGAAAATTCACAGACGCCATTGGCTCCTGACCATTCTCAGCCCTTCCTCCTTCTCTGACTGTGGAACTCAGTGAACCACACATTCCTCTGTCGCACCTTTCTGGGATCTATTTGTCCTCCACAAAGGTCAAAAGCCTAGCCTCCCAGCCCCACAACACTTTTTAGATGAGCATCCCATTTGGAATGATCCTAGACTAAAAGACTTGATGCTTCAATGGTGAGTGCAACGTCTTGCCTGCTTCTCCCAGACCTGGATTGGCTACCCAGCATCAGAGACCTTACGGGGGAAGCACTGGGACTTCTAGCCAAGGAAGTGCCATTGGTTTCCTTCAGTGGGTGGACACCTGTTGAAATTGAGTCTCTGCCTTGTGGTGGGACACCCAGAATTTGCAGGGGCTACCCCTCCATTGGGTCATTTCACCACTTGGTCAGGCCACTTGGAAGAATGGGACTATCACCTTCCCTCTTTTACGATTCACCCCTGGGATGCATCCTAAAGATTTGGGATCACTTTAATCTCCAGACCTTAAAAAAGGAAGTGTCTCGTTTTACTTTATAATGGTATCTGGCATCATTATAAACTTCCCGAATGGGAGATCTGGCCCTTGAATGGAACTCTTATCTACAACACGGCCTTTCAGCTTGATCCCTTCCATAACCATCTTTCCAAATGGTCTGAGGTCCCTTGTGCTCAAGCGTCTATGGCCCTTTCCCAAACCCCCCCCCCCCAATTCACCCTGGCCTGGCTGAGGCCATTCAATGACATGCTAACTTACATCCTGCAAGTCAGGAGGGCTTTGCTGTACTGGTCGTTCCTTTCACCAGTCAGGCTCAGCAGATATCACACAAAAGCTGCAACCAAGGACTACACACTGTTTTCCCCAACAACTGTGAGGAGACACTAAGGACTCAAAGGGAGAACAGAAAAGAGAGACAGACAGACAAGTCCAATACATAACAGCCACCATCACTAGTTCCCTACGCATCCAGGGGCTCATGGGACAGCCAATGGCTGTGGGACCAACACCTGCCAGGGCACCTGGTACTTGCTTCCACTGCCACCCAACGGGCCACGTGCTGGAACTGCCACACTTCACCTCCGGGACCTGCCTGATGTGTAAGCAGCAGGGACGTGAGAGGCAGGATTTCTCTTCTCTCCCTTGCATAAGGGTGTTGACCTGCAAACAGGACCCCAGCTATGGGAAACCCAGGAGAACAGCAATTCCCTCAGCCCTCTTCCTTGACAATGAGGAACCCAGTGAAAAAGAAGGGAGTCCTGTCTCCCTCCTCCTCAACTGATGGAGGCCAGCAGCTGTGCCAGCTCCTGTTACTCCTTATGAGTTCTGTGGATTAGTGGACACAGGAGCCACGTACTCTACCCTTACCACCTTCTCTGGACCCACCTTGTGGTCCTCCTCCTCACCAGCACAGGTGCCCAACCTAAGCCTGGTTTCTTCAGCTCCCTTTTTGTGCTATGCGTGTACCCTAGAGAGACCATATCTTTACTCATCCCTTGTCCTGTCAAACCACCACACCCCTTTACTTGGAAGAGACATTTTGAAAAACTCCACCCTAACTTGTCTGAACTCACCTGTCTTTTGTGAGCACAATCGACCCCTAATTCTTGAGAGCCTGTAAGTTCTCAGCCCCTGGCTTACTATGAGACCACTGCAAAGGCCTTGTTTTGAATACGGGAGCTCATCAATGTCTTGGTTAAATTCTGATTATTTGGGAAAGCTGAGTTAATATTGTTATCTAGAAAAAGATCCTGGGCTGGCGCCGCGGTTCACTAGGCTAATCCTCCACCTGCGGCACCAGCACCCTGGGGTTCTAGTCCCAATCGGGGTGCCAGATTCTGTCCCGGTTGCTCCTCTTCCAGGCCAGCTCTCTGCTGTGGCCCAGGAAGGCAGTGGAGGATGACCCAGGTCCTTGGGCCCTGCACCCGCATGGGAGACCAGGAGGAAGCACCTGGCTCCTGGCTTTGGATCAACGCAGCGCGCTGGCCGTAGCGACCACTTTGGGGGGTGAACCAATGGAAAAATGAAGACCTTTTTCTCTCTCTCTCTTTCACTGTCTAACTCTGCCTGTCAAAAAAAAAGAAAAGAAAAGAAAAAAAAAAAGAAAAAGATGCTGGAGGCCTTCCAAAGTCGTTAAGTCTGCCATACCCATCAAAATCCCAGAGGCCAAAAAGGGACAGGAGTTTTGTAAAACCCTTCAGATGTTTTCCAAAATGCTGTATGCAATTAACACAACCGATCTCCTTGTCAGTTGTCAAGCTTTGTAATTATAGCCATGGCTATTTTAAGTCTTTTGTCAGCCACACTTCTGATTCTCCTCTGAAAACATTCACAATCAGATCCATGGAGAAGACTCTAATAAATGTTCATGAATACAGGCTTCTGACAGCTTTTAGATCAATGAGCTAAATAAGAATTTTCAAAATGCTGATGGAAAAAGCTGGAAAATCAATAAAATAGCTAATGTAGATCAAATAAGAATCAGTTTCGTGAGATTGAATTCATGAATGAAATTTGTGTATTTCTATGTCATTTATTTAAAATATTGTGGGTGCTGTGTTTCAATCCACTATATTTTATGTTCATAAAAATGTTTTCCTATGAC
>NW_026909403.1:0-59755 GCF_033115175.1 Lepus europaeus | reverse complement strand
ATCTCTCTACACTTAGGTTACAGAACTCCCGTAAGTTGCATCTCCTACATAAGGATACAGCAAACCCGATGTAAGGAATGACTACATCCAGGATACAGGTCTCCACTAAACAGCTCCTCCCTACACCAAGGATAGAGAACTCTTGGAAACCGCATTTCCCTACATCCAGGTATCAGAGCTCCCATAAGCTGTGTCTCCTACACTCAGGATCCAGAAATCCCATACACTGCGTATGCCTCTTGCCAGGCTACAGAACACTTGGGAAGAGCTTCTCCCTATACCCAGATACAGAACATAGGTAAACTGCCTCTCTCTACATCCAGGTAACAGAGCTCCAATCAGCTGCGTCTGCAGCACTCAGCATCCAGAAAACCCGCATATAGCGAATGCCTAATTACCAGCTACAGAATTCCAGGAAACAGTTCCTCTCTACACCAAGAATGGAGAATTCCTGGAAACTGTGTCTCTCTACATCCAGGGAACAGAGCTTCCATACGCTGCCTCTCCTACACTCACTATGCAGCAATCCCATACACTGCGTATGCACATTTCCAGGCTACAGAACGCTTGGAAACAGCTTCTCCCTACACCCAGATGCAGAACTCAGGTAAACTGCCTCTCTCTCCATCCAGGTTACAGAACTCCCAGAAGCTGCATCTGCTACCCTCAGCCTACAGAAAACCCGCATATAGCGAAAGCCTACTCCCAGGCTACAGAACTCTTGGAAACAGCTTCTCTCTACATTCAACATACAGAACTCCTGGAAATTGCATCTCTCTACACTTAGGTTACAGAACTCCCATAAGTTGCATCTCCTACATAAGGATACAGCAAACCCGATGTAAGGAATGACTACATCCAGGATACAGGTCTCCACTAAACAGCTCCTCCCTACACCAAGGATAGAGAACTCTTGGAAACCGCATTTCCCTACATCCAGGTACCAGAGCTCCCATAAGCTGTGTCTCCTACACTCAGGATCCAGAAATCCCATACACTGCGTATGCCTCTTGCCAGGCTACAGAACACTTGGAAAGAGCTTCTCCCTATACCCAGATACAGAACATAGGTAAACTGCCTCTCTCTACATCCAGGTAACAGAGCTCCAATCAGCTGCGTCTGCAGCACTCAGCATCCAGAAAACCCGCATATAGCGAATGCCCAATTACCAGCTACAGAATTCCAGGAAACAGCTCCTCTCTACACCAAGAATGGAGAATTCCTGGAAACTGTGTCTCTCTACATCCAGGGAACAGAGCTTCCATACGCTGCCTCTCCTACACTCACTATGCAGCAATCCCATACACTGCGTATGCACATTTCCAGGCTACAGAACGCTTGGAAACAGCTTCTCCCTACACCCAGATGCAGAACTCAGGTAAACTGCCTCTCTCTCCATCCAGGTTACAGAACTCCCAGAAGCTGCGTCCGCTACCCTCAGCCTACAGAAAACCCGCATATAGCGAAAGCCTACTCCCAGGCTACAGAACTCTTGGAAACAGCTTCTCTCTACATTCAACATACAGAACTCCTGGAAATTGCATCTCTCTACACTTAGGTTACAGAACTCCCATAAGTTGGCATCTCCTACATAAGGATACAGCAAACCCGATGTAAGGAATGACTACATCCAGGATACAGGTCTCCACTAAACAGCTCCTCCCTACACCAAGGATAGAGAACTCTTGGAAACCGCATTTCCCTACATCCAGGTACCAGAGCTCCCATAAGCTGTGTCTCCTACACTCAGGATCCAGAAATCCCATACACTGCGTATGCCTCTTGCCAGGCTACAGAACACTTGGGAAGAGCTTCTCCCTATACCCAGATACAGAACATAGGTAAACTGCCTCTCTCTACATCCAGGTAACAGAGCTCCAATCAGCTGCGTCTGCAGCACTCAGCATCCAGAAAACCCGCATATAGCGAATGCCTAATTACCAGCTACAGAATTCCAGGAAACAGCTCCTCTCTACACCAAGAATGGAGAATTCCTGGAAACTGTGTCTCTCTACATCCAGGGAACAGAGCTTCCATACGCTGCCTCTCCTACACTCACTATGCAGCAATCCCATACACTGCGTATGCACATTTCCAGGCTACAGAACGCTTGGAAACAGCTTCTCCCTACACCCAGATGCAGAACTCAGGTAAACTGCCTCTCTCTCCATCCAGGTTACAGAACTCCCAGAAGCTGCGTCCGCTACCCTCAGCCTACAGAAAACCCGCATATAGCGAAAGCCTACTCCCAGGCTACAGAACTCTTGGAAACAGCTTCTCTCTACATTCAACATACAGAACTCCTGGAAATTGCATCTCTCTACACTTAGGTTACAGAACTCCCGTAAGTTGCATCTCCTACATAAGGATACAGCAAACCCGATGTAAGGAATGACTACATCCAGGATACAGGTCTCCACTAAACAGCTCCTCCCTACACCAAGGATAGAGAACTCTTGGAAACCGCATTTCCCTACATCCAGCTACCAGAGCTCCCATAAGCTGTGTCTCCTACACTCAGGATCCAGAAATCCCATACACTGCGTATGCCTCTTGCCAGGCTACAGAACACTTGGGAAGAGCTTCTCCCTATACCCAGATACAGAACATAGGTAAACTGCCTCTCTCTACATCCAGGTAACAGAGCTCCAATCAGCTGCGTCTGCAGCACTCAGCATCCAGAAAACCCGCATATAGCGAATGCCCAATTACCAGCTACAGAATTCCAGGAAACAGCTCCTCTCTACACCAAGAATGGAGAATTCCTGGAAACTGTGTCTCTCTACATCCAGGGAACAGAGCTTCCATACGCTGCCTCTCCTACACTCACTATGCAGCAATCCCATACACTGCGTATGCACATTTCCAGGCTACAGAACGCTTGGAAACAGCTTCTCCCTACACCCAGATGCAGAACTCAGGTAAACTGCCTCTCTCTCCATCCAGGTTACAGAACTCCCAGAAGCTGCGTCTGCTACCCTCAGCCTACAGAAAACCCGCATATAGTGAAAGCCTACTCCCAGGCTACAGAACTCTTGGAAACAGCTTCTCTCTACATTCAACATACAGAACTCCTGGAAATTGCATCTCTCTACACTTAGGTTACAGAACTCCCGTAAGTTGCATCTCCTACATAAGGATACAGCAAACCCGATGTAAGGAATGACTACATCCAGGATACAGGTCTCCACTAAACAGCTCCTCCCTACACCAAGGATAGAGAACTCTTGGAAACCGCATTTCCCTACATCCAGGTATCAGAGCTCCCATAAGCTGTGTCTCCTACACTCAGGATCCAGAAATCCCATACACTGCGTATGCCTCTTGCCAGGCTACAGAACACTTGGGAAGAGCTTCTCCCTATACCCAGATACAGAACATAGGTAAACTGCCTCTCTCTACATCCAGGTAACAGAGCTCCAATCAGCTGCGTCTGCAGCACTCAGCATCCAGAAAACCCGCATATAGCGAATGCCTAATTACCAGCTACAGAATTCCAGGAAACAGTTCCTCTCTACACCAAGAATGGAGAATTCCTGGAAACTGTGTCTCTCTACATCCAGGGAACAGAGCTTCCATACGCTGCCTCTCCTACACTCACTATGCAGCAATCCCATACACTGCGTATGCACATTTCCAGGCTACAGAACGCTTGGAAACAGCTTCTCCCTACACCCAGATGCAGAACTCAGGTAAACTGCCTCTCTCTCCATCCAGGTTACAGAACTCCCAGAAGCTGCATCTGCTACCCTCAGCCTACAGAAAACCCGCATATAGCGAAAGCCTACTCCAGGCTACAGAACTCTTGGAAACAGCTTCTCTCTACATTCAACATACAGAACTCCTGGAAATTGCATCTCTCTACACTTAGGTTACAGAACTCCCATAAGTTGCATCTCCTACATAAGGATACAGCAAACCCGATGTAAGGAATGACTACATCCAGGATACAGGTCTCCACTAAACAGCTCCTCCCTACACCAAGGATAGAGAACTCTTGGAAACCGCATTTCCCTACATCCAGGTACCAGAGCTCCCATAAGCTGTGTCTCCTACACTCAGGATCCAGAAATCCCATACACTGCGTATGCCTCTTGCCAGGCTACAGAACACTTGGAAAGAGCTTCTCCCTATACCCAGATACAGAACATAGGTAAACTGCCTCTCTCTACATCCAGGTAACAGAGCTCCAATCAGCTGCGTCTGCAGCACTCAGCATCCAGAAAACCCGCATATAGCGAATGCCCAATTACCAGCTACAGAATTCCAGGAAACAGCTCCTCTCTACACCAAGAATGGAGAATTCCTGGAAACTGTGTCTCTCTACATCCAGGGAACAGAGCTTCCATACGCTGCCTCTCCTACACTCACTATGCAGCAATCCCATACACTGCGTATGCACATTTCCAGGCTACAGAACGCTTGGAAACAGCTTCTCCCTACACCCAGATGCAGAACTCAGGTAAACTGCCTCTCTCTCCATCCAGGTTACAGAACTCCCAGAAGCTGCGTCCACTACCCTCAGCCTACAGAAAACCCGCATATAGCGAAAGCCTACTCCCAGGCTACAGAACTCTTGGAAACAGCTTCTCTCTACATTCAACATACAGAACTCCTGGAAATTGCATCTCTCTACACTTAGGTTACAGAACTCCCGTAAGTTGCATCTCCTACATAAGGATACAGCAAACCCGATGTAAGGAATGACTACATCCAGGATACAGGTCTCCACTAAACAGCTCCTCCCTACACCAAGGATAGAGAACTCTTGGAAACCGCATTTCCCTACATCCAGGTACCAGAGCTCCCATAAGCTGTGTCTCCTACACTCAGGATCCAGAAATCCCATACACTGCGTATGCCTCTTGCCAGGCTACAGAACACTTGGGAAGAGCTTCTCCCTATACCCAGATACAGAACATAGGTAAACTGCCTCTCTCTACATCCAGGTAACAGAGCTCCAATCAGCTGCGTCTGCAGCACTCAGCATCCAGAAAACCCGCATATAGCGAATGCCCAATTACCAGCTACAGAATTCCAGGAAACAGCTCCTCTCTACACCAAGAATGGAGAATTCCTGGAAACTGTGTCTCTCTACATCCAGGGAACAGAGCTTCCATACGCTGCCTCTCCTACACTCACTATGCAGCAATCCCATACACTGCGTATGCACATTTCCAGGCTACAGAACGCTTGGAAACAGCTTCTCCCTACACCCAGATGCAGAACTCAGGTAAACTGCCTCTCTCTCCATCCAGGTTACAGAACTCCCAGAAGCTGCGTCCACTACCCTCAGCCTACAGAAAACCCGCATATAGCGAAAGCCTACTCCCAGGCTACAGAACTCTTGGAAACAGCTTCTCTCTACATTCAACATACAGAACTCCTGGAAATTGCATCTCTCTACACTTAGGTTACAGAACTCCCGTAAGTTGCATCTCCTACATAAGGATACAGCAAACCCGATGTAAGGAATGACTACATCCAGGATACAGGTCTCCACTAAACAGCTCCTCCCTACACCAAGGATAGAGAACTCTTGGAAACCGCATTTCCCTACATCCAGGTACCAGAGCTCCCATAAGCTGTGTCTCCTACACTCAGGATCCAGAAATCCCATACACTGCGTATGCCTCTTGCCAGGCTACAGAACACTTGGGAAGAGCTTCTCCCTATACCCAGATACAGAACATAGGTAAACTGCCTCTCTCTACATCCAGGTAACAGAGCTCCAATCAGCTGCGTCTGCAGCACTCAGCATCCAGAAAACCCGCATATAGCGAATGCCTAATTACCAGCTACAGAATTCCAGGAAACAGCTCCTCTCTACACCAAGAATGGAGAATTCCTGGAAACTGTGTCTCTCTACATCCAGGGAACAGAGCTTCCATACGCTGCCTCTCCTACACTCACTATGCAGCAATCCCATACACTGCGTATGCACATTTCCAGGCTACAGAACGCTTGGAAACAGCTTCTCCCTACACCCAGATGCAGAACTCAGGTAAACTGCCTCTCTCTCCATCCAGGTTACAGAACTCCCAGAAGCTGCGTCTGCTACCCTCAGCCTACAGAAAACCCGCATATAGTGAAAGCCTACTCCCAGGCTACAGAACTCTTGGAAACAGCTTCTCTCTACATTCAACATACAGAACTCCTGGAAATTGCATCTCTCTACACTTAGGTTACAGAACTCCCGTAAGTTGCATCTCCTACATAAGGATACAGCAAACCCGATGTAAGGAATGACTACATCCAGGATACAGGTCTCCACTAAACAGCTCCTCCCTACACCAAGGATAGAGAACTCTTGGAAACCGCATTTCCCTACATCCAGCTACCAGAGCTCCCATAAGCTGTGTCTCCTACACTCAGGATCCAGAAATCCCATACACTGCGTATGCCTCTTGCCAGGCTACAGAACACTTGGGAAGAGCTTCTCCCTATACCCAGATACAGAACATAGGTAAACTGCCTCTCTCTACATCCAGGTAACAGAGCTCCAATCAGCTGCGTCTGCAGCACTCAGCATCCAGAAAACCCGCATATAGAAAATGCCTAATTACCAGCTACAGAATTCCAGGAAACAGTTCCTCTCTACACCAAGAATGGAGAATTCCTGGAAACTGTGTCTCTCTACATCCAGGGAACAGAGCTTCCATACGCTGCCTCTCCTACACTCACTATGCAGCAATCCCATACACTGCGTATGCACATTTCCAGGCTACAGAACGCTTGGAAACAGCTTCTCCCTACACCCAGATGCAGAACTCAGGTAAACTGCCTCTCTCTCCATCCAGGTTACAGAACTCCCAGAAGCTGCGTCCGCTACCCTCAGCCTACAGAAAACCCGCATATAGCGAAAGCCTACTCCCAGGCTACAGAACTCTTGGAAACAGCTTCTCTCTACATTCAACATACAGAACTCCTGGAAATTGCATCTCTCTACACTTAGGTTACAGAACTCCCGTAAGTTGCATCTCCTACATAAGGATACAGCAAACCCGATGTAAGGAATGACTACATCCAGGATACAGGTCTCCACTAAACAGCTCCTCCCTACACCAAGGATAGAGAACTCTTGGAAACCGCATTTCCCTACATCCAGGTACCAGAGCTCCCATAAGCTGTGTCTCCTACACTCAGGATCCAGAAATCCCATACACTGCGTATGCCTCTTGCCAGGCTACAGAACACTTGGGAAGAGCTTCTCCCTATACCCAGATACAGAACATAGGTAAACTGCCTCTCTCTACATCCAGGTAACAGAGCTCCAATCAGCTGCGTCTGCAGCACTCAGCATCCAGAAAACCCGCATATAGCGAATGCCCAATTACCAGCTACAGAATTCCAGGAAACAGCTCCTCTCTACACCAAGAATGGAGAATTCCTGGAAACTGTGTCTCTCTACATCCAGGGAACAGAGCTTCCATACGCTGCCTCTCCTACACTCACTATGCAGCAATCCCATACACTGCGTATGCACATTTCCAGGCTACAGAACGCTTGGAAACAGCTTCTCCCTACACCCAGATGCAGAACTCAGGTAAACTGCCTCTCTCTCCATCCAGGTTACAGAACTCCCAGAAGCTGCGTCCACTACCCTCAGCCTACAGAAAACCCGCATATAGCGAAAGCCTACTCCCAGGCTACAGAACTCTTGGAAACAGCTTCTCTCTACATTCAACATACAGAACTCCTGGAAATTGCATCTCTCTACACTTAGGTTACAGAACTCCCGTAAGTTGCATCTCCTACATAAGGATACAGCAAACCCGATGTAAGGAATGACTACATCCAGGATACAGGTCTCCACTAAACAGCTCCTCCCTACACCAAGGATAGAGAACTCTTGGAAACCGCATTTCCCTACATCCAGGTACCAGAGCTCCCATAAGCTGTGTCTCCTACACTCAGGATCCAGAAATCCCATACACTGCGTATGCCTCTTGCCAGGCTACAGAACACTTGGGAAGAGCTTCTCCCTATACCCAGATACAGAACATAGGTAAACTGCCTCTCTCTACATCCAGGTAACAGAGCTCCAATCAGCTGCGTCTGCAGCACTCAGCATCCAGAAAACCCGCATATAGCGAATGCCTAATTACCAGCTACAGAATTCCAGGAAACAGCTCCTCTCTACACCAAGAATGGAGAATTCCTGGAAACTGTGTCTCTCTACATCCAGGGAACAGAGCTTCCATACGCTGCCTCTCCTACACTCACTATGCAGCAATCCCATACACTGCGTATGCACATTTCCAGGCTACAGAACGCTTGGAAACAGCTTCTCCCTACACCCAGATGCAGAACTCAGGTAAACTGCCTCTCTCTCCATCCAGGTTACAGAACTCCCAGAAGCTGCGTCTGCTACCCTCAGCCTACAGAAAACCCGCATATAGTGAAAGCCTACTCCCAGGCTACAGAACTCTTGGAAACAGCTTCTCTCTACATTCAACATACAGAACTCCTGGAAATTGCATCTCTCTACACTTAGGTTACAGAACTCCCGTAAGTTGCATCTCCTACATAAGGATACAGCAAACCCGATGTAAGGAATGACTACATCCAGGATACAGGTCTCCACTAAACAGCTCCTCCCTACACCAAGGATAGAGAACTCTTGGAAACCGCATTTCCCTACATCCAGGTATCAGAGCTCCCATAAACTGTGTCTCCTACACTCAGGATCCAGAAATCCCATACACTGCGTATGCCTCTTGCCAGGCTACAGAACACTTGGGAAGAGCTTCTCCCTATACCCAGATACAGAACATAGGTAAACTGCCTCTCTCTACATCCAGGTAACAGAGCTCCAATCAGCTGCGTCTGCAGCACTCAGCATCCAGAAAACCCGCATATAGAAAATGCCTAATTACCAGCTACAGAATTCCAGGAAACAGTTCCTCTCTACACCAAGAATGGAGAATTCCTGGAAACTGTGTCTCTCTACATCCAGGGAACAGAGCTTCCATACGCTGCCTCTCCTACACTCACTATGCAGCAATCCCATACACTGCGTATGCACATTTCCAGGCTACAGAACGCTTGGAAACAGTTTCTCCCTACACCCAGATGCAGAACTCAGGTAAACTGCCTCTCTCTCCATCCAGGTTACAGAACTCCCAGAAGCTGCATCTGCTACCCTCAGCCTACAGAAAACCCGCATATAGCGAAAGCCTACTCCCAGGCTACAGAACTCTTGGAAACAGCTTCTCTCTACATTCAACATACAGAACTCCTGGAAATTGCATCTCTCTACACTTAGGTTACAGAACTCCCGTAAGTTGCATCTCCTACATAAGGATACAGCAAACCCGATGTAAGGAATGACTACATCCAGGATACAGGTCTCCACTAAACAGCTCCTCCCTACACCAAGGATAGAGAACTCTTGGAAACCGCATTTCCCTACATCCAGGTACCAGAGCTCCCATAAGCTGTGTCTCCTACACTCAGGATCCAGAAATCCCATACACTGCGTATGCCTCTTGCCAGGCTACAGAACACTTGGGAAGAGCTTCTCCCTATACCCAGATACAGAACATAGGTAAACTGCCTCTCTCTACATCCAGGTAACAGAGCTCCAATCAGCTGCGTCTGCAGCACTCAGCATCCAGAAAACCCGCATATAGCGAATGCCCAATTACCAGCTACAGAATTCCAGGAAACAGCTCCTCTCTACACCAAGAATGGAGAATTCCTGGAAACTGTGTCTCTCTACATCCAGGGAACAGAGCTTCCATACGCTGCCTCTCCTACACTCACTATGCAGCAATCCCATACACTGCGTATGCACATTTCCAGGCTACAGAACGCTTGGAAACAGCTTCTCCCTACACCCAGATGCAGAACTCAGGTAAACTGCCTCTCTCTCCATCCAGGTTACAGAACTCCCAGAAGCTGCGTCCACTACGCTCAGCCTACAGAAAACCCGCATATAGCAAAAGCCTACTCCCAGGCTACAGAACTCTTGGAAACAGCTTCTCTCTACATTCAACATACAGAACTCCTGGAAATTGCATCTCTCTACACTTAGGTTACAGAACTCCCGTAAGTTGCATCTCCTACATAAGGATACAGCAAACCCGATGTAAGGAATGACTACATCCAGGATACAGGTCTCCACTAAACAGCTCCTCCCTACACCAAGGATAGAGAACTCTTGGAAACCGCATTTCCCTACATCCAGGTATCAGAGCTCCCATAAGCTGTGTCTCCTACACTCAGGATCCAGAAATCCCATACACTGCGTATGCCTCTTGCCAGGCTACAGAACACTTGGGAAGAGCTTCTCCCTATACCCAGATACAGAACATAGGTAAACTGCCTCTCTCTACATCCAGGTAACAGAGCTCCAATCAGCTGCGTCTGCAGCACTCAGCATCCAGAAAACCCGCATATAGCGAATGCCTAATTACCAGCTACAGAATTCCAGGAAACAGCTCCTCTCTACACCAAGAATGGAGAATTCCTGGAAACTGTGTCTCTCTACATCCAGGGAACAGAGCTTCCATACGCTGCCTCTCCTACACTCACTATGCAGCAATCCCATACACTGCGTATGCACATTTCCAGGCTACAGAACGCTTGGAAACAGCTTCTCCCTACACCCAGATGCAGAACTCAGGTAAACTGCCTCTCTCTCCATCCAGGTTACAGAACTCCCAGAAGCTGCGTCTGCTACCCTCAGCCTACAGAAAACCCGCATATAGCGAAAGCCTACTCCCAGGCTACAGAACTCTTGGAAACAACTTCTCTCTACATTCAACATACAGAACTCCTGGAAATTGCATCTCTCTACACTTAGGTTACAGAACTCCCGTAAGTTGCATCTCCTACATAAGGATACAGCAAACCCGATGTAAGGAATGACTACATCCAGGATACAGGTCTCCACTAAACAGCTCCTCCCTACACCAAGGATAGAGAACTCTTGGAAACCGCATTTCCCTACATCCAGGTACCAGAGCTCCCATAAGCTGTGTCTCCTACACTCAGGATCCAGAAATCCCATACACTGCGTATGCCTCTTGCCAGGCTACAGAACACTTGGAAAGAGCTTCTCCCTATACCCAGATACAGAACATAGGTAAACTGCCTCTCTCTACATCCAGGTAACAGAGCTCCAATCAGCTGCGTCTGCAGCACTCAGCATCCAGAAAACCCGCATATAGCGAATGCCTAATTACCAGCTACAGAATTCCAGGAAACAGCTCCTCTCTACACCAAGAATGGAGAATTCCTGGAAACTGTGTCTCTCTACATCCAGGGAACAGAGCTTCCATACGCTGCCTCTCCTACACTCACTATGCAGCAATCCCATACACTGCGTATGCACATTTCCAGGCTACAGAACGCTTGGAAACAGCTTCTCCCTACACCCAGATGCAGAACTCAGGTAAACTGCCTCTCTCTCCATCCAGGTTACAGAACTCCCAGAAGCTGCGTCCGCTACCCTCAGCCTACAGAAAACCCGCATATAGCGAAAGCCTACTCCCAGGCTACAGAACTCTTGGAAACAGCTTCTCTCTACATTCAACATACAGAACTCCTGGAAATTGCATCTCTCTACACTTAGGTTACAGAACTCCCGTAAGTTGCATCTCCTACATAAGGATACAGCAAACCCGATGTAAGGAATGACTACATCCAGGATACAGGTCTCCACTAAACAGCTCCTCCCTACACCAAGGATAGAGAACTCTTGGAAACCGCATTTCCCTACATCCAGGTACCAGAGCTCCCATAAGCTGTGTCTCCTACACTCAGGATCCAGAAATCCCATACACTGCGTATGCCTCTTGCCAGGCTACAGAACACTTGGGAAGAGCTTCTCCCTATACCCAGATACAGAACATAGGTAAACTGCCTCTCTCTACATCCAGGTAACAGAGCTCCAATCAGCTGCGTCTGCAGCACTCAGCATCCAGAAAACCCGCATATAGCGAATGCCTAATTACCAGCTACAGAATTCCAGGAAACAGCTCCTCTCTACACCAAGAATGGAGAATTCCTGGAAACTGTGTCTCTCTACATCCAGGGAACAGAGCTTCCATACGCTGCCTCTCCTACACTCACTATGCAGCAATCCCATACACTGCGTATGCACATTTCCAGGCTACAGAACGCTTGGAAACAGCTTCTCCCTACACCCAGATGCAGAACTCAGGTAAACTGCCTCTCTCTCCATCCAGGTTACAGAACTCCCAGAAGCTGCGTCTGCTACCCTCAGCCTACAGAAAACCCGCATATAGTGAAAGCCTACTCCCAGGCTACAGAACTCTTGGAAACAGCTTCTCTCTACATTCAACATACAGAACTCCTGGAAATTGCATCTCTCTACACTTAGGTTACAGAACTCCCGTAAGTTGCATCTCCTACATAAGGATACAGCAAACCCGATGTAAGGAATGACTACATCCAGGATACAGGTCTCCACTAAACAGCTCCTCCCTACACCAAGGATAGAGAACTCTTGGAAACCGCATTTCCCTACATCCAGGTATCAGAGCTCCCATAAACTGTGTCTCCTACACTCAGGATCCAGAAATCCCATACACTGCGTATGCCTCTTGCCAGGCTACAGAACACTTGGGAAGAGCTTCTCCCTATACCCAGATACAGAACATAGGTAAACTGCCTCTCTCTACATCCAGGTAACAGAGCTCCAATCAGCTGCGTCTGCAGCACTCAGCATCCAGAAAACCCGCATATAGAAAATGCCTAATTACCAGCTACAGAATTCCAGGAAACAGTTCCTCTCTACACCAAGAATGGAGAATTCCTGGAAACTGTGTCTCTCTACATCCAGGGAACAGAGCTTCCATACGCTGCCTCTCCTACACTCACTATGCAGCAATCCCATACACTGCGTATGCACATTTCCAGGCTACAGAACGCTTGGAAACAGCTTCTCCCTACACCCAGATGCAGAACTCAGGTAAACTGCCTCTCTCTCCATCCAGGTTACAGAACTCCCAGAAGCTGCATCTGCTACCCTCAGCCTACAGAAAACCCGCATATAGCGAAAGCCTACTCCCAGGCTACAGAACTCTTGGAAACAGCTTCTCTCTACATTCAACATACAGAACTCCTGGAAATTGCATCTCTCTACACTTAGGTTACAGAACTCCCGTAAGTTGCATCTCCTACATAAGGATACAGCAAACCCGATGTAAGGAATGACTACATCCAGGATACAGGTCTCCACTAAACAGCTCCTCCCTACACCAAGGATAGAGAACTCTTGGAAACCGCATTTCCCTACATCCAGGTACCAGAGCTCCCATAAGCTGTGTCTCCTACACTCAGGATCCAGAAATCCCATACACTGCGTATGCCTCTTGCCAGGCTACAGAACACTTGGGAAGAGCTTCTCCCTATACCCAGATACAGAACATAGGTAAACTGCCTCTCTCTACATCCAGGTAACAGAGCTCCAATCAGCTGCGTCTGCAGCACTCAGCATCCAGAAAACCCGCATATAGCGAATGCCCAATTACCAGCTACAGAATTCCAGGAAACAGCTCCTCTCTACACCAAGAATGGAGAATTCCTGGAAACTGTGTCTCTCTACATCCAGGGAACAGAGCTTCCATACGCTGCCTCTCCTACACTCACTATGCAGCAATCCCATACACTGCGTATGCACATTTCCAGGCTACAGAACGCTTGGAAACAGCTTCTCCCTACACCCAGATGCAGAACTCAGGTAAACTGCCTCTCTCTCCATCCAGGTTACAGAACTCCCAGAAGCTGCGTCCACTACGCTCAGCCTACAGAAAACCCGCATATAGCAAAAGCCTACTCCCAGGCTACAGAACTCTTGGAAACAGCTTCTCTCTACATTCAACATACAGAACTCCTGGAAATTGCATCTCTCTACACTTAGGTTACAGAACTCCCGTAAGTTGCATCTCCTACATAAGGATACAGCAAACCCGATGTAAGGAATGACTACATCCAGGATACAGGTCTCCACTAAACAGCTCCTCCCTACACCAAGGATAGAGAACTCTTGGAAACCGCATTTCCCTACATCCAGGTATCAGAGCTCCCATAAGCTGTGTCTCCTACACTCAGGATCCAGAAATCCCATACACTGCGTATGCCTCTTGCCAGGCTACAGAACACTTGGGAAGAGCTTCTCCCTATACCCAGATACAGAACATAGGTAAACTGCCTCTCTCTACATCCAGGTAACAGAGCTCCAATCAGCTGCGTCTGCAGCACTCAGCATCCAGAAAACCCGCATATAGCGAATGCCTAATTACCAGCTACAGAATTCCAGGAAACAGCTCCTCTCTACACCAAGAATGGAGAATTCCTGGAAACTGTGTCTCTCTACATCCAGGGAACAGAGCTTCCATACGCTGCCTCTCCTACACTCACTATGCAGCAATCCCATACACTGCGTATGCACATTTCCAGGCTACAGAACGCTTGGAAACAGCTTCTCCCTACACCCAGATGCAGAACTCAGGTAAACTGCCTCTCTCTCCATCCAGGTTACAGAACTCCCAGAAGCTGCGTCTGCTACCCTCAGCCTACAGAAAACCCGCATATAGCGAAAGCCTACTCCCAGGCTACAGAACTCTTGGAAACAACTTCTCTCTACATTCAACATACAGAACTCCTGGAAATTGCATCTCTCTACACTTAGGTTACAGAACTCCCGTAAGTTGCATCTCCTACATAAGGATACAGCAAACCCGATGTAAGGAATGACTACATCCAGGATACAGGTCTCCACTAAACAGCTCCTCCCTACACCAAGGATAGAGAACTCTTGGAAACCGCATTTCCCTACATCCAGGTACCAGAGCTCCCATAAGCTGTGTCTCCTACACTCAGGATCCAGAAATCCCATACACTGCGTATGCCTCTTGCCAGGCTACAGAACACTTGGAAAGAGCTTCTCCCTATACCCAGATACAGAACATAGGTAAACTGCCTCTCTCTACATCCAGGTAACAGAGCTCCAATCAGCTGCGTCTGCAGCACTCAGCATACAGAAAACCCGCATATAGCGAATGCCTAATTACCAGCTACAGAATTCCAGGAAACAGCTCCTCTCTACACCAAGAATGGAGAATTCCTGGAAACTGTGTCTCTCTACATCCAGGGAACAGAGCTTCCATACGCTGCCTCTCCTACACTCACTATGCAGCAATCCCATACACTGCGTATGCACATTTCCAGGCTACAGAACGCTTGGAAACAGCTTCTCCCTACACCCAGATGCAGAACTCAGGTAAACTGCCTCTCTCTCCATCCAGGTTACAGAACTCCCAGAAGCTGCGTCCGCTACCCTCAGCCTACAGAAAACCCGCATATAGCGAAAGCCTACTCCCAGGCTACAGAACTCTTGGAAACAGCTTCTCTCTACATTCAACATACAGAACTCCTGGAAATTGCATCTCTCTACACTTAGGTTACAGAACTCCCGTAAGTTGCATCTCCTACATAAGGATACAGCAAACCCGATGTAAGGAATGACTACATCCAGGATACAGGTCTCCACTAAACAGCTCCTCCCTACACCAAGGATAGAGAACTCTTGGAAACCGCATTTCCCTACATCCAGGTACCAGAGCTCCCATAAGCTGTGTCTCCTACACTCAGGATCCAGAAATCCCATACACTGCGTATGCCTCTTGCCAGGCTACAGAACACTTGGGAAGAGCTTCTCCCTATACCCAGATACAGAACATAGGTAAACTGCCTCTCTCTACATCCAGGTAACAGAGCTCCAATCAGCTGCGTCTGCAGCACTCAGCATCCAGAAAACCCGCATATAGCGAATGCCCAATTACCAGCTACAGAATTCCAGGAAACAGCTCCTCTCTACACCAAGAATGGAGAATTCCTGGAAACTGTGTCTCTCTACATCCAGGGAACAGAGCTTCCATACGCTGCCTCTCCTACACTCACTATGCAGCAATCCCATACACTGCGTATGCACATTTCCAGGCTACAGAACGCTTGGAAACAGCTTCTCCCTACACCCAGATGCAGAACTCAGGTAAACTGCCTCTCTCTCCATCCAGGTTACAGAACTCCCAGAAGCTGCGTCCACTACCCTCAGCCTACAGAAAACCCGCATATAGCGAAAGCCTACTCCCAGGCTACAGAACTCTTGGAAACAGCTTCTCTCTACATTCAACATACAGAACTCCTGGAAATTGCATCTCTCTACACTTAGGTTACAGAACTCCCGTAAGTTGCATCTCCTACATAAGGATACAGCAAACCCGATGTAAGGAATGACTACATCCAGGATACAGGTCTCCACTAAACAGCTCCTCCCTACACCAAGGATAGAGAACTCTTGGAAACCGCATTTCCCTACATCCAGGTACCAGAGCTCCCATAAGCTGTGTCTCCTACACTCAGGATCCAGAAATCCCATACACTGCGTATGCCTCTTGCCAGGCTACAGAACACTTGGGAAGAGCTTCTCCCTATACCCAGATACAGAACATAGGTAAACTGCCTCTCTCTACATCCAGGTAACAGAGCTCCAATCAGCTGCGTCTGCAGCACTCAGCATCCAGAAAACCCGCATATAGCGAATGCCCAATTACCAGCTACAGAATTCCAGGAAACAGCTCCTCTCTACACCAAGAATGGAGAATTCCTGGAAACTGTGTCTCTCTACATCCAGGGAACAGAGCTTCCATACGCTGCCTCTCCTACACTCACTATGCAGCAATCCCATACACTGCGTATGCACATTTCCAGGCTACAGAACGCTTGGAAACAGCTTCTCCCTACACCCAGATGCAGAACTCAGGTAAACTGCCTCTCTCTCCATCCAGGTTACAGAACTCCCAGAAGCTGCGTCTGCTACCCTCAGCCTACAGAAAACCCGCATATAGTGAAAGCCTACTCCCAGGCTACAGAACTCTTGGAAACAGCTTCTCTCTACATTCAACATACAGAACTCCTGGAAATTGCATCTCTCTACACTTAGGTTACAGAACTCCCGTAAGTTGCATCTCCTACATAAGGATACAGCAAACCCGACGTAAGGAATGACTACATCCAGGATACAGGTCTCCACTAAACAGCTCCTCCCTACACCAAGGATAGAGAACTCTTGGAAACCGCATTTCCCTACATCCAGGTACCAGAGCTCCCATAAGCTGTGTCTCCTACACTCAGGATCCAGAAATCCCATACACTGCGTATGCCTCTTGCCAGGCTACAGAACACTTGGAAAGAGCTTCTCCCTATACCCAGATACAGAACATAGGTAAACTGCCTCTCTCTACATCCAGGTAACAGAGCTCCAATCAGCTGCGTCTGCAGCACTCAGCATCCAGAAAACCCGCATATAGCGAATGCCCAATTACCAGCTACAGAATTCCAGGAAACAGCTCCTCTCTACACCAAGAATGGAGAATTCCTGGAAACTGTGTCTCTCTACATCCAGGGAACAGAGCTTCCATACGCTGCCTCTCCTACACTCACTATGCAGCAATCCCATACACTGCGTATGCACATTTCCAGGCTACAGAACGCTTGGAAACAGCTTCTCCCTACACCCAGATGCAGAACTCAGGTAAACTGCCTCTCTCTCCATCCAGGTTACAGAACTCCCAGAAGCTGCGTCCACTACCCTCAGCCTACAGAAAACCCGCATATAGCGAAAGCCTACTCCCAGGCTACAGAACTCTTGGAAACAGCTTCTCTCTACATTCAACATACAGAACTCCTGGAAATTGCATCTCTCTACACTTAGGTTACAGAACTCCCATAAGTTGCATCTCCTACATAAGGATACAGCAAACCCGATGTAAGGAATGACTACATCCAGGATACAGGTCTCCACTAAACAGCTCCTCCCTACACCAAGGATAGAGAATTCTTGGAAACCGCATTTCCCTACATCCAGGTACCAGAGCTCCCATAAGCTGTGTCTCCTACACTCAGGATCCAGAAATCCCATACACTGCGTATGCCTCTTGCCAGGCTACAGAACACTTGGGAAGAGCTTCTCCCTATACCCAGATACAGAACATAGGTAAACTGCCTCTCTCTACATCCAGGTAACAGAGCTCCAATCAGCTGCGTCTGCAGCACTCAGCATCCAGAAAACCCGCATATAGCGAATGCCTAATTACCAGCTACAGAATTCCAGGAAACAGCTCCTCTCTACACCAAGAATGGAGAATTCCTGGAAACTGTGTCTCTCTACATCCAGGGAACAGAGCTTCCATACGCTGCCTCTCCTACACTCACTATGCAGCAATCCCATACACTGCGTATGCACATTTCCAGGCTACAGAACGCTTGGAAACAGCTTCTCCCTACACCCAGATGCAGAACTCAGGTAAACTGCCTCTCTCTCCATCCAGGTTACAGAACTCCCAGAAGCTGCGTCCACTACCCTCAGCCTACAGAAAACCCGCATATAGCGAAAGCCTACTCCCAGGCTACAGAACTCTTGGAAACAGCTTCTCTCTACATTCAACATACAGAACTCCTGGAAATTGCATCTCTCTACACTTAGGTTACAGAACTCCCGTAAGTTGCATCTCCTACATAAGGATACAGCAAACCCGATGTAAGGAATGACTACATCCAGGATACAGGTCTCCACTAAACAGCTCCTCCCTACACCAAGGATAGAGAACTCTTGGAAACCGCATTTCCCTACATCCAGGTACCAGAGCTCCCATAAGCTGTGTCTCCTACACTCAGGATCCAGAAATCCCATACACTGCGTATGCCTCTTGCCAGGCTACAGAACACTTGGGAAGAGCTTCTCCCTATACCCAGATACAGAACATAGGTAAACTGCCTCTCTCTACATCCAGGTAACAGAGCTCCAATCAGCTGCGTCTGCAGCACTCAGCATCCAGAAAACCCGCATATAGCGAATGCCCAATTACCAGCTACAGAATTCCAGGAAACAGCTCCTCTCTACACCAAGAATGGAGAATTCCTGGAAACTGTGTCTCTCTACATCCAGGGAACAGAGCTTCCATACGCTGCCTCTCCTACACTCACTATGCAGCAATCCCATACACTGCGTATGCACATTTCCAGGCTACAGAACGCTTGGAAACAGCTTCTCCCTACACCCAGATGCAGAACTCAGGTAAACTGCCTCTCTCTCCATCCAGGTTACAGAACTCCCAGAAGCTGCGTCTGCTACCCTCAGCCTACAGAAAACCCGCATATAGTGAAAGCCTACTCCCAGGCTACAGAACTCTTGGAAACAGCTTCTCTCTACATTCAACATACAGAACTCCTGGAAATTGCATCTCTCTACACTTAGGTTACAGAACTCCCGTAAGTTGCATCTCCTACATAAGGATACAGCAAACCCGACGTAAGGAATGACTACATCCAGGATACAGGTCTCCACTAAACAGCTCCTCCCTACACCAAGGATAGAGAACTCTTGGAAACCGCATTTCCCTACATCCAGGTATCAGAGCTCCCATAAGCTGTGTCTCCTACACTCAGGATCCAGAAATCCCATACACTGCGTATGCCTCTTGCCAGGCTACAGAACACTTGGGAAGAGCTTCTCCCTATACCCAGATACAGAACATAGGTAAACTGCCTCTCTCTACATCCAGGTAACAGAGCTCCAATCAGCTGCGTCTGCAGCACTCAGCATCCAGAAAACCCGCATATAGCGAATGCCTAATTACCAGCTACAGAATTCCAGGAAACAGTTCCTCTCTACACCAAGAATGGAGAATTCCTGGAAACTGTGTCTCTCTACATCCAGGGAACAGAGCTTCCATACGCTGCCTCTCCTACACTCACTATGCAGCAATCCCATACACTGCGTATGCACATTTCCAGGCTACAGAACGCTTGGAAACAGCTTCTCCCTACACCCAGATGCAGAACTCAGGTAAACTGCCTCTCTCTCCATCCAGGTTACAGAACTCCCAGAAGCTGCATCTGCTACCCTCAGCCTACAGAAAACCCGCATATAGCGAAAGCCTACTCCCAGGCTACAGAACTCTTGGAAACAGCTTCTCTCTACATTCAACATACAGAACTCCTGGAAATTGCATCTCTCTACACTTAGGTTACAGAACTCCCGTAAGTTGCATCTCCTACATAAGGATACAGCAAACCCGATGTAAGGAATGACTACATCCAGGATACAGGTCTCCACTAAACAGCTCCTCCCTACACCAAGGATAGAGAACTCTTGGAAACCGCATTTCCCTACATCCAGGTACCAGAGCTCCCATAAGCTGTGTCTCCTACACTCAGGATCCCGAAATCCCATACACTGCGTATGCCTCTTGCCAGGCTACAGAACACTTGGAAAGAGCTTCTCCCTATACCCAGATACAGAACATAGGTAAACTGCCTCTCTCTACATCCAGGTAACAGAGCTCCAATCAGCTGCGTCTGCAGCACTCAGCATCCAGAAAACCCGCATATAGCGAATGCCCAATTACCAGCTACAGAATTCCAGGAAACAGCTCCTCTCTACACCAAGAATGGAGAATTCCTGGAAACTGTGTCTCTCTACATCCAGGGAACAGAGCTTCCATACGCTGCCTCTCCTACACTCACTATGCAGCAATCCCATACACTGCGTATGCACATTTCCAGGCTACAGAACGCTTGGAAACAGCTTCTCCCTACACCCAGATGCAGAACTCAGGTAAACTGCCTCTCTCTCCATCCAGGTTACAGAACTCCCAGAAGCTGCGTCCACTACGCTCAGCCTACAGAAAACCCGCATATAGCAAAAGCCTACTCCCAGGCTACAGAACTCTTGGAAACAGCTTCTCTCTACATTCAACATACAGAACTCCTGGAAATTGCATCTCTCTACACTTAGGTTACAGAACTCCCGTAAGTTGCATCTCCTACATAAGGATACAGCAAACCCGATGTAAGGAATGACTACATCCAGGATACAGGTCTCCACTAAACAGCTCCTCCCTACACCAAGGATAGAGAACTCTTGGAAACCGCATTTCCCTACATCCAGGTATCAGAGCTCCCATAAGCTGTGTCTCCTACACTCAGGATCCAGAAATCCCATACACTGCGTATGCCTCTTGCCAGGCTACAGAACACTTGGGAAGAGCTTCTCCCTATACCCAGATACAGAACATAGGTAAACTGCCTCTCTCTACATCCAGGTAACAGAGCTCCAATCAGCTGCGTCTGCAGCACTCAGCATCCAGAAAACCCGCATATAGCGAATGCCTAATTACCAGCTACAGAATTCCAGGAAACAGCTCCTCTCTACACCAAGAATGGAGAATTCCTGGAAACTGTGTCTCTCTACATCCAGGGAACAGAGCTTCCATACGCTGCCTCTCCTACACTCACTATGCAGCAATCCCATACACTGCGTATGCACATTTCCAGGCTACAGAACGCTTGGAAACAGCTTCTCCCTACACCCAGATGCAGAACTCAGGTAAACTGCCTCTCTCTCCATCCAGGTTACAGAACTCCCAGAAGCTGCGTCTGCTACCCTCAGCCTACAGAAAACCCGCATATAGCGAAAGCCTACTCCCAGGCTACAGAACTCTTGGAAACAACTTCTCTCTACATTCAACATACAGAACTCCTGGAAATTGCATCTCTCTACACTTAGGTTACAGAACTCCCGTAAGTTGCATCTCCTACATAAGGATACAGCAAACCCGATGTAAGGAATGACTACATCCAGGATACAGGTCTCCACTAAACAGCTCCTCCCTACACCAAGGATAGAGAACTCTTGGAAACCGCATTTCCCTACATCCAGGTACCAGAGCTCCCATAAGCTGTGTCTCCTACACTCAGGATCCAGAAATCCCATACACTGCGTATGCCTCTTGCCAGGCTACAGAACACTTGGAAAGAGCTTCTCCCTATACCCAGATACAGAACATAGGTAAACTGCCTCTCTCTACATCCAGGTAACAGAGCTCCAATCAGCTGCGTCTGCAGCACTCAGCATACAGAAAACCCGCATATAGCGAATGCCTAATTACCAGCTACAGAATTCCAGGAAACAGCTCCTCTCTACACCAAGAATGGAGAATTCCTGGAAACTGTGTCTCTCTACATCCAGGGAACAGAGCTTCCATACGCTGCCTCTCCTACACTCACTATGCAGCAATCCCATACACTGCGTATGCACATTTCCAGGCTACAGAACGCTTGGAAACAGCTTCTCCCTACACCCAGATGCAGAACTCAGGTAAACTGCCTCTCTCTCCATCCAGGTTACAGAACTCCCAGAAGCTGCGTCCGCTACCCTCAGCCTACAGAAAACCCGCATATAGCGAAAGCCTACTCCCAGGCTACAGAACTCTTGGAAACAGCTTCTCTCTACATTCAATATACAGAACTCCTGGAAATTGCATCTCTCTACACTTAGGTTACAGAACTCCCGTAAGTTGCATCTCCTACATAAGGATACAGCAAACCCGATGTAAGGAATGACTACATCCAGGATACAGGTCTCCACTAAACAGCTCCTCCCTACACCAAGGATAGAGAACTCTTGGAAACCGCATTTCCCTACATCCAGGTACCAGAGCTCCCATAAGCTGTGTCTCCTACACTCAGGATCCAGAAATCCCATACACTGCGTATGCCTCTTGCCAGGCTACAGAACACTTGGGAAGAGCTTCTCCCTATACCCAGATACAGAACATAGGTAAACTGCCTCTCTCTACATCCAGGTAACAGAGCTCCAATCAGCTGCGTCTGCAGCACTCAGCATCCAGAAAACCCGCATATAGCGAATGCCCAATTACCAGCTACAGAATTCCAGGAAACAGCTCCTCTCTACACCAAGAATGGAGAATTCCTGGAAACTGTGTCTCTCTACATCCAGGGAACAGAGCTTCCATACGCTGCCTCTCCTACACTCACTATGCAGCAATCCCATACACTGCGTATGCACATTTCCAGGCTACAGAACGCTTGGAAACAGCTTCTCCCTACACCGAGATGCAGAACTCAGGTAAACTGCCTCTCTCTCCATCCAGGTTACAGAACTCCCAGAAGCTGCGTCCACTACGCTCAGCCTACAGAAAACCCGCATATAGCGAAAGCCTACTCCCAGGCTACAGAACTCTTGGAAACAGCTTCTCTCTACATTCAACATACAGAACTCCTGGAAATTGCATCTCTCTACACTTAGGTTACAGAACTCCCGTAAGTTGCATCTCCTACATAAGGATACAGCAAACCCGATGTAAGGAATGACTACATCCAGGATACAGGTCTCCACTAAACAGCTCCTCCCTACACCAAGGATAGAGAACTCTTGGAAACCGCATTTCCCTACATCCAGGTATCAGAGCTCCCATAAGCTGTGTCTCCTACACTCAGGATCCAGAAATCCCATACACTGCGTATGCCTCTTGCCAGGCTACAGAACACTTGGGAAGAGCTTCTCCCTATACCCAGATACAGAACATAGGTAAACTGCCTCTCTCTACATCCAGGTAACAGAGCTCCAATCAGCTGCGTCTGCAGCACTCAGCATCCAGAAAACCCGCATATAGCGAATGCCTAATTACCAGCTACAGAATTCCAGGAAACAGCTCCTCTCTACACCAAGAATGGAGAATTCCTGGAAACTGTGTCTCTCTACATCCAGGGAACAGAGCTTCCATACGCTGCCTCTCCTACACTCACTATGCAGCAATCCCATACACTGCGTATGCACATTTCCAGGCTACAGAACGCTTGGAAACAGCTTCTCCCTACACCCAGATGCAGAACTCAGGTAAACTGCCTCTCTCTCCATCCAGGTTACAGAACTCCCAGAAGCTGCGTCTGCTACCCTCAGCCTACAGAAAACCCGCATATAGCGAAAGCCTACTCCCAGGCTACAGAACTCTTGGAAACAACTTCTCTCTACATTCAACATACAGAACTCCTGGAAATTGCATCTCTCTACACTTAGGTTACAGAACTCCCGTAAGTTGCATCTCCTACATAAGGATACAGCAAACCCGATGTAAGGAATGACTACATCCAGGATACAGGTCTCCACTAAACAGCTCCTCCCTACACCAAGGATAGAGAACTCTTGGAAACCGCATTTCCCTACATCCAGGTACCAGAGCTCCCATAAGCTGTGTCTCCTACACTCAGGATCCAGAAATCCCATACACTGCGTATGCCTCTTGCCAGGCTACAGAACACTTGGGAAGAGCTTCTCCCTATACCCAGATACAGAACATAGGTAAACTGCCTCTCTCTACATCCAGGTAACAGAGCTCCAATCAGCTGCGTCTGCAGCACTCAGCATCCAGAAAACCCGCATATAGCGAATGCCCAATTACCAGCTACAGAATTCCAGGAAACAGCTCCTCTCTACACCAAGAATGGAGAATTCCTGGAAACTGTGTCTCTCTACATCCAGGGAACAGAGCTTCCATACGCTGCCTCTCCTACACTCACTATGCAGCAATCCCATACACTGCGTATGCACATTTCCAGGCTACAGAACGCTTGGAAACAGCTTCTCCCTACACCGAGATGCAGAACTCAGGTAAACTGCCTCTCTCTCCATCCAGGTTACAGAACTCCCAGAAGCTGCGTCCACTACGCTCAGCCTACAGAAAACCCGCATATAGCAAAAGCCTACTCCCAGGCTACAGAACTCTTGGAAACAGCTTCTCTCTACATTCAACATACAGAACTCCTGGAAATTGCATCTCTCTACACTTAGGTTACAGAACTCTCGTAAGTTGCATCTCCTACATAAGGATACAGCAAACCCGATGTAAGGAATGACTACATCCAGGATACAGGTCTCCACTAAACAGCTCCTCCCTACACCAAGGATAGAGAACTCTTGGAAACCGCATTTCCCTACATCCAGGTACCAGAGCTCCCATAAGCTGTGTCTCCTACACTCAGGATCCAGAAATCCCATACACTGCGTATGCCTCTTGCCAGGCTACAGAACACTTGGGAAGAGCTTCTCCCTATACCCAGATACAGAACATAGGTAAACTGCCTCTCTCTACATCCAGGTAACAGAGCTCCAATCAGCTGCGTCTGCAGCACTCAGCATCCAGAAAACCCGCATATAGCGAATGCCTAATTACCAGCTACAGAATTCCAGGAAACAGCTCCTCTCTACACCAAGAATGGAGAATTCCTGGAAACTGTGTCTCTCTACATCCAGGGAACAGAGCTTCCATACGCTGCCTCTCCTACACTCACTATGCAGCAATCCCATACACTGCGTATGCACATTTCCAGGCTACAGAACGCTTGGAAACAGCTTCTCCCTACACCCAGATGCAGAACTCAGGTAAACTGCCTCTCTCTCCATCCAGGTTACAGAACTCCCAGAAGCTGCGTCTGCTACCCTCAGCCTACAGAAAACCCGCATATAGCGAAAGCCTACTCCCAGGCTACAGAACTCTTGGAAACAACTTCTCTCTACATTCAACATACAGAACTCCTGGAAATTGCATCTCTCTACACTTAGGTTACAGAACTCCCGTAAGTTGCATCTCCTACATAAGGATACAGCAAACCCGATGTAAGGAATGACTACATCCAGGATACAGGTCTCCACTAAACAGCTCCTCCCTACACCAAGGATAGAGAACTCTTGGAAACCGCATTTCCCTACATCCAGGTACCAGAGCTCCCATAAGCTGTGTCTCCTACACTCAGGATCCAGAAATCCCATACACTGCGTATGCCTCTTGCCAGGCTACAGAACACTTGGAAAGAGCTTCTCCCTATACCCAGATACAGAACATAGGTAAACTGCCTCTCTCTACATCCAGGTAACAGAGCTCCAATCAGCTGCGTCTGCAGCACTCAGCATCCAGAAAACCCGCATATAGCGAATGCCTAATTACCAGCTACAGAATTCCAGGAAACAGCTCCTCTCTACACCAAGAATGGAGAATTCCTGGAAACTGTGTCTCTCTACATCCAGGGAACAGAGCTTCCATACGCTGCCTCTCCTACACTCACTATGCAGCAATCCCATACACTGCGTATGCACATTTCCAGGCTACAGAACGCTTGGAAACAGCTTCTCCCTACACCCAGATGCAGAACTCAGGTAAACTGCCTCTCTCTCCATCCAGGTTACAGAACTCCCAGAAGCTGCGTCCGCTACCCTCAGCCTACAGAAAACCCGCATATAGCGAAAGCCTACTCCCAGGCTACAGAACTCTTGGAAACAGCTTCTCTCTACATTCAATATACAGAACTCCTGGAAATTGCATCTCTCTACACTTAGGTTACAGAACTCCCGTAAGTTGCATCTCCTACATAAGGATACAGCAAACCCGATGTAAGGAATGACTACATCCAGGATACAGGTCTCCACTAAACAGCTCCTCCCTACACCAAGGATAGAGAACTCTTGGAAACCGCATTTCCCTACATCCAGGTACCAGAGCTCCCATAAGCTGTGTCTCCTACACTCAGGATCCAGAAATCCCATACACTGCGTATGCCTCTTGCCAGGCTACAGAACACTTGGGAAGAGCTTCTCCCTATACCCAGATACAGAACATAGGTAAACTGCCTCTCTCTACATCCAGGTAACAGAGCTCCAATCAGCTGCGTCTGCAGCACTCAGCATCCAGAAAACCCGCATATAGCGAATGCCCAATTACCAGCTACAGAATTCCAGGAAACAGCTCCTCTCTACACCAAGAATGGAGAATTCCTGGAAACTGTGTCTCTCTACATCCAGGGAACAGAGCTTCCATACGCTGCCTCTCCTACACTCACTATGCAGCAATCCCATACACTGCGTATGCACATTTCCAGGCTACAGAACGCTTGGAAACAGCTTCTCCCTACACCCAGATGCAGAACTCAGGTAAACTGCCTCTCTCTCCATCCAGGTTACAGAACTCCCAGAAGCTGCGTCCGCTACCCTCAGCCTACAGAAAACCCGCATATAGCGAAAGCCTACTCCCAGGCTACAGAACTCTTGGAAACAGCTTCTCTCTACATTCAACATACAGAACTCCTGGAAATTGCATCTCTCTACACTTAGGTTACAGAACTCCCGTAAGTTGCATCTCCTACATAAGGATACAGCAAACCCGATGTAAGGAATGACTACATCCAGGATACAGGTCTCCACTAAACAGCTCCTCCCTACACCAAGGATAGAGAACTCTTGGAAACCGCATTTCCCTACATCCAGGTACCAGAGCTCCCATAAGCTGTGTCTCCTACACTCAGGATCCAGAAATCCCATACACTGCGTATGCCTCTTGCCAGGCTACAGAACACTTGGGAAGAGCTTCTCCCTATACCCAGATACAGAACATAGGTAAACTGCCTCTCTCTACATCCAGGTAACAGAGCTCCAATCAGCTGCGTCTGCAGCACTCAGCATCCAGAAAACCCGCATATAGCGAATGCCTAATTACCAGCTACAGAATTCCAGGAAACAGCTCCTCTCTACACCAAGAATGGAGAATTCCTGGAAACTGTGTCTCTCTACATCCAGGGAACAGAGCTTCCATACGCTGCCTCTCCTACACTCACTATGCAGCAATCCCATACACTGCGTATGCACATTTCCAGGCTACAGAACGCTTGGAAACAGCTTCTCCCTACACCCAGATGCAGAACTCAGGTAAACTGCCTCTCTCTCCATCCAGGTTACAGAACTCCCAGAAGCTGCGTCTGCTACCCTCAGCCTACAGAAAACCCGCATATAGTGAAAGCCTACTCCCAGGCTACAGAACTCTTGGAAACAGCTTCTCTCTACATTCAACATACAGAACTCCTGGAAATTGCATCTCTCTACACTTAGGTTACAGAACTCCCGTAAGTTGCATCTCCTACATAAGGATACAGCAAACCCGATGTAAGGAATGACTACATCCAGGATACAGGTCTCCACTAAACAGCTCCTCCCTACACCAAGGATAGAGAACTCTTGGAAACCGCATTTCCCTACATCCAGGTATCAGAGCTCCCATAAGCTGTGTCTCCTACACTCAGGATCCAGAAATCCCATACACTGCGTATGCCTCTTGCCAGGCTACAGAACACTTGGGAAGAGCTTCTCCCTATACCCAGATACAGAACATAGGTAAACTGCCTCTCTCTCCATCCAGGTAACAGAGCTCCAATCAGCTGCGTCTGCAGCACTCAGCATCCAGAAAACCCGCATATAGCGAATGCCCAATTACCAGCTACAGAATTCCAGGAAACAGCTCCTCTCTACACCAAGAATGGAGAATTCCTGGAAACTGTGTCTCTCTACATCCAGGGAACAGAGCTTCCATACGCTGCCTCTCCTACACTCACTATGCAGCAATCCCATACACTGCGTATGCACATTTCCAGGCTACAGAACGCTTGGAAACAGCTTCTCCCTACACCCAGATGCAGAACTCAGGTAAACTGCCTCTCTCTCCATCCAGGTTACAGAACTCCCAGAAGCTGCGTCCACTACCCTCAGCCTACAGAAAACCCGCATATAGCGAAAGCCTACTCCCAGGCTACAGAACTCTTGGAAACAGCTTCTCTCTACATTCAACATACAGAACTCCTGGAAATTGCATCTCTCTACACTTAGGTTACAGAACTCCCGTAAGTTGCATCTCCTACATAAGGATACAGCAAACCCGATGTAAGGAATGACTACATCCAGGATACAGGTCTCCACTAAACAGCTCCTCCCTACACCAAGGATAGAGAACTCTTGGAAACCGCATTTCCCTACATCCAGCTACCAGAGCTCCCATAAGCTGTGTCTCCTACACTCAGGATCCAGAAATCCCATACACTGCGTATGCCTCTTGCCAGGCTACAGAACACTTGGGAAGAGCTTCTCCCTATACCCAGATACAGAACATAGGTAAACTGCCTCTCTCTACATCCAGGTAACAGAGCTCCAATCAGCTGCGTCTGCAGCACTCAGCATCCAGAAAACCCGCATATAGCGAATGCCTAATTACCAGCTACAGAATTCCAGGAAACAGCTCCTCTCTACACCAAGAATGGAGAATTCCTGGAAACTGTGTCTCTCTACATCCAGGGAACAGAGCTTCCATACGCTGCCTCTCCTACACTCACTATGCAGCAATCCCATACACTGCGTATGCACATTTCCAGGCTACAGAACGCTTGGAAACAGCTTCTCCCTACACCGAGATGCAGAACTCAGGTAAACTGCCTCTCTCTCCATCCAGGTTACAGAACTCCCAGAAGCTGCGTCCGCTACCCTCAGCCTACAGAAAACCCGCATATAGCGAAAGCCTACTCCCAGGCTACAGAACTCTTGGAAACAGCTTCTCTCTACATTCAACATACAGAACTCCTGGAAATTGCATCTCTCTACACTTAGGTTACAGAACTCCCGTAAGTTGCATCTCCTACATAAGGATACAGCAAACCCGATGTAAGGAATGACTACATCCAGGATACAGGTCTCCACTAAACAGCTCCTCCCTACACCAAGGATAGAGAACTCTTGGAAACCGCATTTCCCTACATCCAGGTACCAGAGCTCCCATAAGCTGTGTCTCCTACACTCAGGATCCAGAAATCCCATACACTGCGTATGCCTCTTGCCAGGCTACAGAACACTTGGGAAGAGCTTCTCCCTATACCCAGATACAGAACATAGGTAAACTGCCTCTCTCTACATCCAGGTAACAGAGCTCCAATCAGCTGCGTCTGCAGCACTCAGCATCCAGAAAACCCGCATATAGCGAATGCCCAATTACCAGCTACAGAATTCCAGGAAACAGCTCCTCTCTACACCAAGAATGGAGAATTCCTGGAAACTGTGTCTCTCTACATCCAGGGAACAGAGCTTCCATACGCTGCCTCTCCTACACTCACTATGCAGCAATCCCATACACTGCGTATGCACATTTCCAGGCTACAGAACGCTTGGAAACAGCTTCTCCCTACACCCAGATGCAGAACTCAGGTAAACTGCCTCTCTCTCCATCCAGGTTACAGAACTCCCAGAAGCTGCGTCCGCTACCCTCTGCCTACAGAAAACCCACATATAGCGAAAGCCTACTCCCAGGCTACAGAACTCTTGGAAACAGCTTCTCTCTACATTCAACATACAGAACTCCTGGAAATTGCATCTCTCTACACTTAGGTTACAGAACTCCCGTAAGTTGCATCTCCTACATAAGGATACAGCAAACCCGATGTAAGGAATGACTACATCCAGGATACAGGTCTCCACTAAACAGCTCCTCCCTACACCAAGGATAGAGAACTCTTGGAAACCGCATTTCCCTACATCCAGGTACCAGAGCTCCCATAAGCTGTGTCTCCTACACTCAGGATCCAGAAATCCCATACACTGCGTATGCCTCTTGCCAGGCTACAGAACACTTGGGAAGAGCTTCTCCCTATACCCAGATACAGAACATAGGTAAACTGCCTCTCTCTACATCCAGGTAACAGAGCTCCAATCAGCTGCGTCTGCAGCACTCAGCATCCAGAAAACCCGCATATAGCGAATGCCTAATTACCAGCTACAGAATTCCAGGAAACAGCTCCTCTCTACACCAAGAATGGAGAATTCCTGGAAACTGTGTCTCTCTACATCCAGGGAACAGAGCTTCCATACGCTGCCTCTCCTACACTCACTATGCAGCAATCCCATACACTGCGTATGCACATTTCCAGGCTACAGAACGCTTGGAAACAGCTTCTCCCTACACCCAGATGCAGAACTCAGGTAAACTGCCTCTCTCTCCATCCAGGTTACAGAACTCCCAGAAGCTGCGTCCGCTACCCTCAGCCTACAGAAAACCCGCATATAGCGAAAGCCTACTCCCAGGCTACAGAACTCTTGGAAACAGCTTCTCTCTACATTCAACATACAGAACTCCTGGAAATTGCATCTCTCTACACTTAGGTTACAGAACTCCCGTAAGTTGCATCTCCTACATAAGGATACAGCAAACCCGATGTAAGGAATGACTACATCCAGGATACAGGTCTCCACTAAACAGCTCCTCCCTACACCAAGGATAGAGAACTCTTGGAAACCTCATTTCCCTACATCCAGGTACCAGAGCTCCCATAAGCTGTGTCTCCTACCCTCAGGATCCAGAAATCCCATACACTGCGTATGCCTCTTGCCAGGCTACAGAACACTTGGGAAGAGCTTCTCCCTATACCCAGATACAGAACATAGGTAAACTGCCTCTCTCTACATCCAGGTAACAGAGCTCCAATCAGCTGCGTCTGCAGCACTCAGCATCCAGAAAACCCGCATATAGCGAATGCCTAATTACCAGCTACAGAATTCCAGGAAACAGCTCCTCTCTACACCAAGAATGGAGAATTCCTGGAAACTGTGTCTCTCTACATCCAGGGAACAGAGCTTCCATACGCTGCCTCTCCTACACTCACTATGCAGCAATCCCATACACTGCGTATGCACATTTCCAGGCTACAGAACGCTTGGAAACAGCTTCTCCCTACACCCAGATGCAGAACTCAGGTAAACTGCCTCTCTCTCCATCCAGGTTACAGAACTCCCAGAAGCTGCGTCCGCTACCCTCAGCCTACAGAAAACCCGCATATAGCGAAAGCCTACTCCCAGGATACAGAACTCTTGGAAACAGCTTCTCTCTACATTCAACATACAGAACTCCTGGAAATTGCATCTCTCTACACTTAGGTTACAGAACTCCCATAAGTTGCATCTCCTACATAAGGATACAGCAAACCCGATGTAAGGAATGACTACATCCAGGATACAGGTCTCCACTAAACAGCTCCTCCCTACACCAAGGATAGAGAACTCTTGGAAACCGCATTTCCCTACATCCAGGTACCAGAGCTCCCATAAGCTGTGTCTCCTACACTCAGGATCCAGAAATCCCATACACTGCGTATGCCTCTTGCCAGGCTACAGAACACTTGGGAAGAGCTTCTCCCTATACCCAGATACAGAACATAGGTAAACTGCCTCTCTCTACATCCAGGTAACAGAGCTCCAATCAGCTGCGTCTGCAGCACTCAGCATCCAGAAAACCCGCATATAGCGAATGCCTAATTACCAGCTACAGAATTCCAGGAAACAGCTCCTCTCTACACCAAGAATGGAGAATTCCTGGAAACTGTGTCTCTCTACATCCAGGGAACAGAGCTTCCATACGCTGCCTCTCCTACACTCACTATGCAGCAATCCCATACACTGCGTATGCACATTTCCAGGCTACAGAACGCTTGGAAACAGCTTCTCCCTACACCCAGATGCAGAACTCAGGTAAACTGCCTCTCTCTCCATCCAGGTTACAGAACTCCCAGAAGCTGCGTCTGCTACCCTCAGCCTACAGAAAACCCGCATATAGCGAAAGCCTACTCCCAGGCTACAGAACTCTTGGAAACAGCTTCTCTCTACATTCAACATACAGAACTCCTGGAAATTGCATCTCTCTACACTTAGGTTACAGAACTCCCGTAAGTTGCATCTCCTACATAAGGATACAGCAAACCCGATGTAAGGAATGACTACATCCAGGATACAGGTCTCCACTAAACAGCTCCTCCCTACACCAAGGATAGAGAACTCTTGGAAACCTCATTTCCCTACATCCAGGTACCAGAGCTCCCATAAGCTGTGTCTCCTACACTCAGGATCCAGAAATCCCATACACTGCATATGCCTCTTGCCAGGCTACAGAACACTTGGGAAGAGCTTCTCCCTATACCCAGATACAGAACATAGGTAAACTGCCTCTCTCTCCATCCAGGTAACAGAGCTCCAATCAGCTGCGTCTGCAGCACTCAGCATCCAGAAAACCCGCATATAGCGAATGCCTAATTACCAGCTACAGAATTCCAGGAAACAGCTCCTCTCTACACCAAGAATGGAGAATTCCTGGAAACTGTGTCTCTCTACATCCAGGGAACAGAGCTTCCATACGCTGCCTCTCCTACACTCACTATGCAGCAATCCCATACACTGCGTATGCACATTTCCAGGCTACAGAACGCTTGGAAACAGCTTCTCCCTACACCCAGATGCAGAACTCAGGTAAACTGCCTCTCTCTCCATCCAGGTTACAGAACTCCCAGAAGCTGCGTCCGCTACCCTCAGCCTACAGAAAACCCGCATATAGCGAAAGCCTACTCCCAGGCTACAGAACTCTTGGAAACAGCTTCTCTCTACATTCAACATACAGAACTCCTGGAAATTGCATCTCTCTACACTTAGGTTACAGAACTCCCATAAGTTGCATCTCCTACATAAGGATACAGCAAACCCGATGTAAGGAATGACTACATCCAGGATACAGGTCTCCACTAAACAGCTCCTCCCTACACCAAGGATAGAGAACTCTTGGAAACCGCATTTCCCTACATCCAGGTACCAGAGCTCCCATAAGCTGTGTCTCCTACACTCAGGATCCAGAAATCCCATACACTGCGTATGCCTCTTGCCAGGCTACAGAACACTTGGGAAGAGCTTCTCCCTATACCCAGATACAGAACATACGTAAACTGCCTCTCTCTACATCCAGGTAACAGAGCTCCAATCAGCTGCGTCTGCAGCACTCAGCATCCAGAAAACCCGCATATAGCGAATGCCTAATTACCAGCTACAGAATTCCAGGAAACAGCTCCTCTCTACACCAAGAATGGAGAATTCCTGGAAACTGTGTCTCTCTACATCCAGGGAACAGAGCTTCCATACGCTGCCTCTCCTACACTCACTATGCAGCAATCCCATACACTGCGTATGCACATTTCCAGGCTACAGAACGCTTGGAAACAGCTTCTCCCTACACCCAGATGCAGAACTCAGGTAAACTGCCTCTCTCTCCATCCAGGTTACAGAACTCCCAGAAGCTGCGTCCGCTACCCTCAGCCTACAGAAAACCCGCATATAGCGAAAGCCTACTCCCAGGCTACAGAACTCTTGGAAACAGCTTCTCTCTACATTCAACATACAGAACTCCTGGAAATTGCATCTCTCTACACTTAGGTTACAGAACTCCCGTAAGTTGCATCTCCTACATAAGGATACAGCAAACCCGATGTAAGGAATGACTACATCCAGGATACAGGTCTCCACTAAACAGCTCCTCCCTACACCAAGGATAGAGAACTCTTGGAAACCGCATTTCCCTACATCCAGCTACCAGAGCTCCCATAAGCTGTGTCTCCTACACTCAGGATCCAGAAATCCCATACACTGCGTATGCCTCTTGCCAGGCTACAGAACACTTGGGAAGAGCTTCTCCCTATACCCAGATACAGAACATAGGTAAACTGCCTCTCTCTACATCCAGGTAACAGAGCTCCAATCAGCTGCGTCTGCAGCACTCAGCATCCAGAAAACCCGCATATAGCGAATGCCCAATTACCAGCTACAGAATTCCAGGAAACAGCTCCTCTCTACACCAAGAATGGAGAATTCCTGGAAACTGTGTCTCTCTACATCCAGGGAACAGAGCTTCCATACGCTGCCTCTCCTACACTCACTATGCAGCAATCCCATACACTGCGTATGCACATTTCCAGGCTACAGAACGCTTGGAAACAGCTTCTCCCTACACCCAGATGCAGAACTCAGGTAAACTGCCTCTCTCTCCATCCAGGTTACAGAACTCCCAGAAGCTGCGTCTGCTACCCTCAGCCTACAGAAAACCCGCATATAGTGAAAGCCTACTCCCAGGCTACAGAACTCTTGGAAACAGCTTCTCTCTACATTCAACATACAGAACTCCTGGAAATTGCATCTCTCTACACTTAGGTTACAGAACTCCCGTAAGTTGCATCTCCTACATAAGGATACAGCAAACCCGATGTAAGGAATGACTACATCCAGGATACAGGTCTCCACTAAACAGCTCCTCCCTACACCAAGGATAGAGAACTCTTGGAAACCGCATTTCCCTACATCCAGGTATCAGAGCTCCCATAAGCTGTGTCTCCTACACTCAGGATCCAGAAATCCCATACACTGCGTATGCCTCTTGCCAGGCTACAGAACACTTGGGAAGAGCTTCTCCCTATACCCAGATACAGAACATAGGTAAACTGCCTCTCTCTACATCCAGGTAACAGAGCTCCAATCAGCTGCGTCTGCAGCACTCAGCATCCAGAAAACCCGCATATAGCGAATGCCTAATTACCAGCTACAGAATTCCAGGAAACAGTTCCTCTCTACACCAAGAATGGAGAATTCCTGGAAACTGTGTCTCTCTACATCCAGGGAACAGAGCTTCCATACGCTGCCTCTCCTACACTCACTATGCAGCAATCCCATACACTGCGTATGCACATTTCCAGGCTACAGAACGCTTGGAAACAGCTTCTCCCTACACCCAGATGCAGAACTCAGGTAAACTGCCTCTCTCTCCATCCAGGTTACAGAACTCCCAGAAGCTGCATCTGCTACCCTCAGCCTACAGAAAACCCGCATATAGCGAAAGCCTACTCCCAGGCTACAGAACTCTTGGAAACAGCTTCTCTCTACATTCAACATACAGAACTCCTGGAAATTGCATCTCTCTACACTTAGGTTACAGAACTCCCATAAGTTGCATCTCCTACATAAGGATACAGCAAACCCGATGTAAGGAATGACTACATCCAGGATACAGGTCTCCACTAAACAGCTCCTCCCTACACCAAGGATAGAGAACTCTTGGAAACCGCATTTCCCTACATCCAGGTACCAGAGCTCCCATAAGCTGTGTCTCCTACACTCAGGATCCAGAAATCCCATACACTGCGTATGCCTCTTGCCAGGCTACAGAACACTTGGAAAGAGCTTCTCCCTATACCCAGATACAGAACATAGGTAAACTGCCTCTCTCTACATCCAGGTAACAGAGCTCCAATCAGCTGCGTCTGCAGCACTCAGCATCCAGAAAACCCGCATATAGCGAATGCCCAATTACCAGCTACAGAATTCCAGGAAACAGCTCCTCTCTACACCAAGAATAGAGAATTCCTGGAAACTGTGTCTCTCTACATCCAGGGAACAGAGCTTCCATACGCTGCCTCTCCTACACTCACTATGCAGCAATCCCATACACTGCGTATGCACATTTCCAGGCTACAGAACGCTTGGAAACAGCTTCTCCCTACACCCAGATGCAGAACTCAGGTAAACTGCCTCTCTCTCCATCCAGGTTACAGAACTCCCAGAAGCTGCGTCCGCTACCCTCAGCCTACAGAAAACCCGCATATAGCGAAAGCCTACTCCCAGGCTACAGAACTCTTGGAAACAGCTTCTCTCTACATTCAACATACAGAACTCCTGGAAATTGCATCTCTCTACACTTAGGTTACAGAACTCCCATAAGTTGCATCTCCTACATAAGGATACAGCAAACCCGATGTAAGGAATGACTACATCCAGGATACAGGTCTCCACTAAACAGCTCCTCCCTACACCAAGGATAGAGAACTCTTGGAAACCGCATTTCCCTACATCCAGGTACCAGAGCTCCCATAAGCTGTGTCTCCTACACTCAGGATCCAGAAATCCCATACACTGCGTATGCCTCTTGCCAGGCTACAGAACACTTGGGAAGAGCTTCTCCCTATACCCAGATACAGAACATAGGTAAACTGCCTCTCTCTACATCCAGGTAACAGAGCTCCAATCAGCTGCGTCTGCAGCACTCAGCATCCAGAAAACCCGCATATAGCGAATGCCTAATTACCAGCTACAGAATTCCAGGAAACAGCTCCTCTCTACACCAAGAATGGAGAATTCCTGGAAACTGTGTCTCTCTACATCCAGGGAACAGAGCTTCCATACGCTGCCTCTCCTACACTCACTATGCAGCAATCCCATACACTGCGTATGCACATTTCCAGGCTACAGAACGCTTGGAAACAGCTTCTCCCTACACCCAGATGCAGAACTCAGGTAAACTGCCTCTCTCTCCATCCAGGTTACAGAACTCCCAGAAGCTGCGTCCGCTACCCTCAGCCTACAGAAAACCCGCATATAGCGAAAGCCTACTCCCAGGCTACAGAACTCTTGGAAACAGCTTCTCTCTACATTCAACATACAGAACTCCTGGAAATTGCATCTCTCTACACTTAGGTTACAGAACTCCCGTAAGTTGCATCTCCTACATAAGGATACAGCAAACCCGATGTAAGGAATGACTACATCCAGGATACAGGTCTCCACTAAACAGCTCCTCCCTACACCAAGGATAGAGAACTCTTGGAAACCGCATTTCCCTACATCCAGGTACCAGAGCTCCCATAAGCTGTGTCTCCTACACTCAGGATCCAGAAATCCCATACACTGCGTATGCCTCTTGCCAGGCTACAGAACACTTGGGAAGAGCTTCTCCCTATACCCAGATACAGAACATAGGTAAACTGCCTCTCTCTACATCCAGGTAACAGAGCTCCAATCAGCTGCGTCTGCAGCACTCAGCATCCAGAAAACCCGCATATAGCGAATGCCCAATTACCAGCTACAGAATTCCAGGAAACAGCTCCTCTCTACACCAAGAATGGAGAATTCCTGGAAACTGTGTCTCTCTACATCCAGGGAACAGAGCTTCCATACGCTGCCTCTCCTACACTCACTATGCAGCAATCCCATACACTGCGTATGCACATTTCCAGGCTACAGAACGCTTGGAAACAGCTTCTCCCTACACCCAGATGCAGAACTCAGGTAAACTGCCTCTCTCTCCATCCAGGTTACAGAACTCCCAGAAGCTGCGTCTGCTACCCTCAGCCTACAGAAAACCCGCATATAGTGAAAGCCTACTCCCAGGCTACAGAACTCTTGGAAACAGCTTCTCTCTACATTCAACATACAGAACTCCTGGAAATTGCATCTCTCTACACTTAGGTTACAGAACTCCCGTAAGTTGCATCTCCTACATAAGGATACAGCAAACCCGATGTAAGGAATGACTACATCCAGGATACAGGTCTCCACTAAACAGCTCCTCCCTACACCAAGGATAGAGAACTCTTGGAAACCGCATTTCCCTACATCCAGGTATCAGAGCTCCCATAAGCTGTGTCTCCTACACTCAGGATCCAGAAATCCCATACACTGCGTATGCCTCTTGCCAGGCTACAGAACACTTGGGAAGAGCTTCTCCCTATACCCAGATACAGAACATAGGTAAACTGCCTCTCTCTACATCCAGGTAACAGAGCTCCAATCAGCTGCGTCTGCAGCACTCAGCATCCAGAAAACCCGCATATAGCGAATGCCTAATTACCAGCTACAGAATTCCAGGAAACAGTTCCTCTCTACACCAAGAATGGAGAATTCCTGGAAACTGTGTCTCTCTACATCCAGGGAACAGAGCTTCCATACGCTGCCTCTCCTACACTCACTATGCAGCAATCCCATACACTGCGTATGCACATTTCCAGGCTACAGAACGCTTGGAAACAGCTTCTCCCTACACCCAGATGCAGAACTCAGGTAAACTGCCTCTCTCTCCATCCAGGTTACAGAACTCCCAGAAGCTGCATCTGCTACCCTCAGCCTACAGAAAACCCGCATATAGCGAAAGCCTACTCCCAGGCTACAGAACTCTTGGAAACAGCTTCTCTCTACATTCAACATACAGAACTCCTGGAAATTGCATCTCTCTACACTTAGGTTACAGAACTCCCATAAGTTGCATCTCCTACATAAGGATACAGCAAACCCGATGTAAGGAATGACTACATCCAGGATACAGGTCTCCACTAAACAGCTCCTCCCTACACCAAGGATAGAGAACTCTTGGAAACCGCATTTCCCTACATCCAGGTACCAGAGCTCCCATAAGCTGTGTCTCCTACACTCAGGATCCAGAAATCCCATACACTGCGTATGCCTCTTGCCAGGCTACAGAACACTTGGAAAGAGCTTCTCCCTATACCCAGATACAGAACATAGGTAAACTGCCTCTCTCTACATCCAGGTAACAGAGCTCCAATCAGCTGCGTCTGCAGCACTCAGCATCCAGAAAACCCGCATATAGCGAATGCCCAATTACCAGCTACAGAATTCCAGGAAACAGCTCCTCTCTACACCAAGAATGGAGAATTCCTGGAAACTGTGTCTCTCTACATCCAGGGAACAGAGCTTCCATACGCTGCCTCTCCTACACTCACTATGCAGCAATCCCATACACTGCGTATGCACATTTCCAGGCTACAGAACGCTTGGAAACAGCTTCTCCCTACACCCAGATGCAGAACTCAGGTAAACTGCCTCTCTCTCCATCCAGGTTACAGAACTCCCAGAAGCTGCGTCCACTACCCTCAGCCTACAGAAAACCCGCATATAGCGAAAGCCTACTCCCAGGCTACAGAACTCTTGGAAACAGCTTCTCTCTACATTCAACATACAGAACTCCTGGAAATTGCATCTCTCTACACTTAGGTTACAGAACTCCCGTAAGTTGCATCTCCTACATAAGGATACAGCAAACCCGATGTAAGGAATGACTACATCCAGGATACAGGTCTCCACTAAACAGCTCCTCCCTACACCAAGGATAGAGAACTCTTGGAAACCGCATTTCCCTACATCCAGGTACCAGAGCTCCCATAAGCTGTGTCTCCTACACTCAGGATCCAGAAATCCCATACACTGCGTATGCCTCTTGCCAGGCTACAGAACACTTGGGAAGAGCTTCTCCCTATACCCAGATACAGAACATAGGTAAACTGCCTCTCTCTACATCCAGGTAACAGAGCTCCAATCAGCTGCGTCTGCAGCACTCAGCATCCAGAAAACCCGCATATAGCGAATGCCCAATTACCAGCTACAGAATTCCAGGAAACAGCTCCTCTCTACACCAAGAATGGAGAATTCCTGGAAACTGTGTCTCTCTACATCCAGGGAACAGAGCTTCCATACGCTGCCTCTCCTACACTCACTATGCAGCAATCCCATACACTGCGTATGCACATTTCCAGGCTACAGAACGCTTGGAAACAGCTTCTCCCTACACCCAGATGCAGAACTCAGGTAAACTGCCTCTCTCTCCATCCAGGTTACAGAACTCCCAGAAGCTGCGTCCACTACCCTCAGCCTACAGAAAACCCGCATATAGCGAAAGCCTACTCCCAGGCTACAGAACTCTTGGAAACAGCTTCTCTCTACATTCAACATACAGAACTCCTGGAAATTGCATCTCTCTACACTTAGGTTACAGAACTCCCGTAAGTTGCATCTCCTACATAAGGATACAGCAAACCCGATGTAAGGAATGACTACATCCAGGATACAGGTCTCCACTAAACAGCTCCTCCCTACACCAAGGATAGAGAACTCTTGGAAACCGCATTTCCCTACATCCAGGTACCAGAGCTCCCATAAGCTGTGTCTCCTACACTCAGGATCCAGAAATCCCATACACTGCGTATGCCTCTTGCCAGGCTACAGAACACTTGGGAAGAGCTTCTCCCTATACCCAGATACAGAACATAGGTAAACTGCCTCTCTCTACATCCAGGTAACAGAGCTCCAATCAGCTGCGTCTGCAGCACTCAGCATCCAGAAAACCCGCATATAGCGAATGCCTAATTACCAGCTACAGAATTCCAGGAAACAGCTCCTCTCTACACCAAGAATGGAGAATTCCTGGAAACTGTGTCTCTCTACATCCAGGGAACAGAGCTTCCATACGCTGCCTCTCCTACACTCACTATGCAGCAATCCCATACACTGCGTATGCACATTTCCAGGCTACAGAACGCTTGGAAACAGCTTCTCCCTACACCCAGATGCAGAACTCAGGTAAACTGCCTCTCTCTCCATCCAGGTTACAGAACTCCCAGAAGCTGCGTCTGCTACCCTCAGCCTACAGAAAACCCGCATATAGTGAAAGCCTACTCCCAGGCTACAGAACTCTTGGAAACAGCTTCTCTCTACATTCAACATACAGAACTCCTGGAAATTGCATCTCTCTACACTTAGGTTACAGAACTCCCGTAAGTTGCATCTCCTACATAAGGATACAGCAAACCCGATGTAAGGAATGACTACATCCAGGATACAGGTCTCCACTAAACAGCTCCTCCCTACACCAAGGATAGAGAACTCTTGGAAACCGCATTTCCCTACATCCAGCTACCAGAGCTCCCATAAGCTGTGTCTCCTACACTCAGGATCCAGAAATCCCATACACTGCGTATGCCTCTTGCCAGGCTACAGAACACTTGGGAAGAGCTTCTCCCTATACCCAGATACAGAACATAGGTAAACTGCCTCTCTCTACATCCAGGTAACAGAGCTCCAATCAGCTGCGTCTGCAGCACTCAGCATCCAGAAAACCCGCATATAGAAAATGCCTAATTACCAGCTACAGAATTCCAGGAAACAGTTCCTCTCTACACCAAGAATGGAGAATTCCTGGAAACTGTGTCTCTCTACATCCAGGGAACAGAGCTTCCATACGCTGCCTCTCCTACACTCACTATGCAGCAATCCCATACACTGCGTATGCACATTTCCAGGCTACAGAACGCTTGGAAACAGCTTCTCCCTACACCCAGATGCAGAACTCAGGTAAACTGCCTCTCTCTCCATCCAGGTTACAGAACTCCCAGAAGCTGCGTCCGCTACCCTCAGCCTACAGAAAACCCGCATATAGCGAAAGCCTACTCCCAGGCTACAGAACTCTTGGAAACAGCTTCTCTCTACATTCAACATACAGAACTCCTGGAAATTGCATCTCTCTACACTTAGGTTACAGAACTCCCGTAAGTTGCATCTCCTACATAAGGATACAGCAAACCCGATGTAAGGAATGACTACATCCAGGATACAGGTCTCCACTAAACAGCTCCTCCCTACACCAAGGATAGAGAACTCTTGGAAACCGCATTTCCCTACATCCAGGTACCAGAGCTCCCATAAGCTGTGTCTCCTACACTCAGGATCCAGAAATCCCATACACTGCGTATGCCTCTTGCCAGGCTACAGAACACTTGGGAAGAGCTTCTCCCTATACCCAGATACAGAACATAGGTAAACTGCCTCTCTCTACATCCAGGTAACAGAGCTCCAATCAGCTGCGTCTGCAGCACTCAGCATCCAGAAAACCCGCATATAGCGAATGCCCAATTACCAGCTACAGAATTCCAGGAAACAGCTCCTCTCTACACCAAGAATGGAGAATTCCTGGAAACTGTGTCTCTCTACATCCAGGGAACAGAGCTTCCATACGCTGCCTCTCCTACACTCACTATGCAGCAATCCCATACACTGCGTATGCACATTTCCAGGCTACAGAACGCTTGGAAACAGCTTCTCCCTACACCCAGATGCAGAACTCAGGTAAACTGCCTCTCTCTCCATCCAGGTTACAGAACTCCCAGAAGCTGCGTCCACTACCCTCAGCCTACAGAAAACCCGCATATAGCGAAAGCCTACTCCCAGGCTACAGAACTCTTGGAAACAGCTTCTCTCTACATTCAACATACAGAACTCCTGGAAATTGCATCTCTCTACACTTAGGTTACAGAACTCCCGTAAGTTGCATCTCCTACATAAGGATACAGCAAACCCGATGTAAGGAATGACTACATCCAGGATACAGGTCTCCACTAAACAGCTCCTCCCTACACCAAGGATAGAGAACTCTTGGAAACCGCATTTCCCTACATCCAGGTACCAGAGCTCCCATAAGCTGTGTCTCCTACACTCAGGATCCAGAAATCCCATACACTGCGTATGCCTCTTGCCAGGCTACAGAACACTTGGGAAGAGCTTCTCCCTATACCCAGATACAGAACATAGGTAAACTGCCTCTCTCTACATCCAGGTAACAGAGCTCCAATCAGCTGCGTCTGCAGCACTCAGCATCCAGAAAACCCGCATATAGCGAATGCCTAATTACCAGCTACAGAATTCCAGGAAACAGCTCCTCTCTACACCAAGAATGGAGAATTCCTGGAAACTGTGTCTCTCTACATCCAGGGAACAGAGCTTCCATACGCTGCCTCTCCTACACTCACTATGCAGCAATCCCATACACTGCGTATGCACATTTCCAGGCTACAGAACGCTTGGAAACAGCTTCTCCCTACACCCAGATGCAGAACTCAGGTAAACTGCCTCTCTCTCCATCCAGGTTACAGAACTCCCAGAAGCTGCGTCTGCTACCCTCAGCCTACAGAAAACCCGCATATAGTGAAAGCCTACTCCCAGGCTACAGAACTCTTGGAAACAGCTTCTCTCTACATTCAACATACAGAACTCCTGGAAATTGCATCTCTCTACACTTAGGTTACAGAACTCCCGTAAGTTGCATCTCCTACATAAGGATACAGCAAACCCGATGTAAGGAATGACTACATCCAGGATACAGGTCTCCACTAAACAGCTCCTCCCTACACCAAGGATAGAGAACTCTTGGAAACCGCATTTCCCTACATCCAGGTATCAGAGCTCCCATAAACTGTGTCTCCTACACTCAGGATCCAGAAATCCCATACACTGCGTATGCCTCTTGCCAGGCTACAGAACACTTGGGAAGAGCTTCTCCCTATACCCAGATACAGAACATAGGTAAACTGCCTCTCTCTACATCCAGGTAACAGAGCTCCAATCAGCTGCGTCTGCAGCACTCAGCATCCAGAAAACCCGCATATAGAAAATGCCTAATTACCAGCTACAGAATTCCAGGAAACAGTTCCTCTCTACACCAAGAATGGAGAATTCCTGGAAACTGTGTCTCTCTACATCCAGGGAACAGAGCTTCCATACGCTGCCTCTCCTACACTCACTATGCAGCAATCCCATACACTGCGTATGCACATTTCCAGGCTACAGAACGCTTGGAAACAGTTTCTCCCTACACCCAGATGCAGAACTCAGGTAAACTGCCTCTCTCTCCATCCAGGTTACAGAACTCCCAGAAGCTGCATCTGCTACCCTCAGCCTACAGAAAACCCGCATATAGCGAAAGCCTACTCCCAGGCTACAGAACTCTTGGAAACAGCTTCTCTCTACATTCAACATACAGAACTCCTGGAAATTGCATCTCTCTACACTTAGGTTACAGAACTCCCGTAAGTTGCATCTCCTACATAAGGATACAGCAAACCCGATGTAAGGAATGACTACATCCAGGATACAGGTCTCCACTAAACAGCTCCTCCCTACACCAAGGATAGAGAACTCTTGGAAACCGCATTTCCCTACATCCAGGTACCAGAGCTCCCATAAGCTGTGTCTCCTACACTCAGGATCCAGAAATCCCATACACTGCGTATGCCTCTTGCCAGGCTACAGAACACTTGGGAAGAGCTTCTCCCTATACCCAGATACAGAACATAGGTAAACTGCCTCTCTCTACATCCAGGTAACAGAGCTCCAATCAGCTGCGTCTGCAGCACTCAGCATCCAGAAAACCCGCATATAGCGAATGCCCAATTACCAGCTACAGAATTCCAGGAAACAGCTCCTCTCTACACCAAGAATGGAGAATTCCTGGAAACTGTGTCTCTCTACATCCAGGGAACAGAGCTTCCATACGCTGCCTCTCCTACACTCACTATGCAGCAATCCCATACACTGCGTATGCACATTTCCAGGCTACAGAACGCTTGGAAACAGCTTCTCCCTACACCCAGATGCAGAACTCAGGTAAACTGCCTCTCTCTCCATCCAGGTTACAGAACTCCCAGAAGCTGCGTCCACTACGCTCAGCCTACAGAAAACCCGCATATAGCAAAAGCCTACTCCCAGGCTACAGAACTCTTGGAAACAGCTTCTCTCTACATTCAACATACAGAACTCCTGGAAATTGCATCTCTCTACACTTAGGTTACAGAACTCCCGTAAGTTGCATCTCCTACATAAGGATACAGCAAACCCGATGTAAGGAATGACTACATCCAGGATACAGGTCTCCACTAAACAGCTCCTCCCTACACCAAGGATAGAGAACTCTTGGAAACCGCATTTCCCTACATCCAGGTATCAGAGCTCCCATAAGCTGTGTCTCCTACACTCAGGATCCAGAAATCCCATACACTGCGTATGCCTCTTGCCAGGCTACAGAACACTTGGGAAGAGCTTCTCCCTATACCCAGATACAGAACATAGGTAAACTGCCTCTCTCTACATCCAGGTAACAGAGCTCCAATCAGCTGCGTCTGCAGCACTCAGCATCCAGAAAACCCGCATATAGCGAATGCCTAATTACCAGCTACAGAATTCCAGGAAACAGCTCCTCTCTACACCAAGAATGGAGAATTCCTGGAAACTGTGTCTCTCTACATCCAGGGAACAGAGCTTCCATACGCTGCCTCTCCTACACTCACTATGCAGCAATCCCATACACTGCGTATGCACATTTCCAGGCTACAGAACGCTTGGAAACAGCTTCTCCCTACACCCAGATGCAGAACTCAGGTAAACTGCCTCTCTCTCCATCCAGGTTACAGAACTCCCAGAAGCTGCGTCTGCTACCCTCAGCCTACAGAAAACCCGCATATAGCGAAAGCCTACTCCCAGGCTACAGAACTCTTGGAAACAACTTCTCTCTACATTCAACATACAGAACTCCTGGAAATTGCATCTCTCTACACTTAGGTTACAGAACTCCCGTAAGTTGCATCTCCTACATAAGGATACAGCAAACCCGATGTAAGGAATGACTACATCCAGGATACAGGTCTCCACTAAACAGCTCCTCCCTACACCAAGGATAGAGAACTCTTGGAAACCGCATTTCCCTACATCCAGGTACCAGAGCTCCCATAAGCTGTGTCTCCTACACTCAGGATCCAGAAATCCCATACACTGCGTATGCCTCTTGCCAGGCTACAGAACACTTGGAAAGAGCTTCTCCCTATACCCAGATACAGAACATAGGTAAACTGCCTCTCTCTACATCCAGGTAACAGAGCTCCAATCAGCTGCGTCTGCAGCACTCAGCATCCAGAAAACCCGCATATAGCGAATGCCTAATTACCAGCTACAGAATTCCAGGAAACAGCTCCTCTCTACACCAAGAATGGAGAATTCCTGGAAACTGTGTCTCTCTACATCCAGGGAACAGAGCTTCCATACGCTGCCTCTCCTACACTCACTATGCAGCAATCCCATACACTGCGTATGCACATTTCCAGGCTACAGAACGCTTGGAAACAGCTTCTCCCTACACCCAGATGCAGAACTCAGGTAAACTGCCTCTCTCTCCATCCAGGTTACAGAACTCCCAGAAGCTGCGTCCGCTACCCTCAGCCTACAGAAAACCCGCATATAGCGAAAGCCTACTCCCAGGCTACAGAACTCTTGGAAACAGCTTCTCTCTACATTCAACATACAGAACTCCTGGAAATTGCATCTCTCTACACTTAGGTTACAGAACTCCCGTAAGTTGCATCTCCTACATAAGGATACAGCAAACCCGATGTAAGGAATGACTACATCCAGGATACAGGTCTCCACTAAACAGCTCCTCCCTACACCAAGGATAGAGAACTCTTGGAAACCGCATTTCCCTACATCCAGGTACCAGAGCTCCCATAAGCTGTGTCTCCTACACTCAGGATCCAGAAATCCCATACACTGCGTATGCCTCTTGCCAGGCTACAGAACACTTGGGAAGAGCTTCTCCCTATACCCAGATACAGAACATAGGTAAACTGCCTCTCTCTACATCCAGGTAACAGAGCTCCAATCAGCTGCGTCTGCAGCACTCAGCATCCAGAAAACCCGCATATAGCGAATGCCTAATTACCAGCTACAGAATTCCAGGAAACAGCTCCTCTCTACACCAAGAATGGAGAATTCCTGGAAACTGTGTCTCTCTACATCCAGGGAACAGAGCTTCCATACGCTGCCTCTCCTACACTCACTATGCAGCAATCCCATACACTGCGTATGCACATTTCCAGGCTACAGAACGCTTGGAAACAGCTTCTCCCTACACCCAGATGCAGAACTCAGGTAAACTGCCTCTCTCTCCATCCAGGTTACAGAACTCCCAGAAGCTGCGTCTGCTACCCTCAGCCTACAGAAAACCCGCATATAGTGAAAGCCTACTCCCAGGCTACAGAACTCTTGGAAACAGCTTCTCTCTACATTCAACATACAGAACTCCTGGAAATTGCATCTCTCTACACTTAGGTTACAGAACTCCCGTAAGTTGCATCTCCTACATAAGGATACAGCAAACCCGATGTAAGGAATGACTACATCCAGGATACAGGTCTCCACTAAACAGCTCCTCCCTACACCAAGGATAGAGAACTCTTGGAAACCGCATTTCCCTACATCCAGGTATCAGAGCTCCCATAAACTGTGTCTCCTACACTCAGGATCCAGAAATCCCATACACTGCGTATGCCTCTTGCCAGGCTACAGAACACTTGGGAAGAGCTTCTCCCTATACCCAGATACAGAACATAGGTAAACTGCCTCTCTCTACATCCAGGTAACAGAGCTCCAATCAGCTGCGTCTGCAGCACTCAGCATCCAGAAAACCCGCATATAGAAAATGCCTAATTACCAGCTACAGAATTCCAGGAAACAGTTCCTCTCTACACCAAGAATGGAGAATTCCTGGAAACTGTGTCTCTCTACATCCAGGGAACAGAGCTTCCATACGCTGCCTCTCCTACACTCACTATGCAGCAATCCCATACACTGCGTATGCACATTTCCAGGCTACAGAACGCTTGGAAACAGCTTCTCCCTACACCCAGATGCAGAACTCAGGTAAACTGCCTCTCTCTCCATCCAGGTTACAGAACTCCCAGAAGCTGCATCTGCTACCCTCAGCCTACAGAAAACCCGCATATAGCGAAAGCCTACTCCCAGGCTACAGAACTCTTGGAAACAGCTTCTCTCTACATTCAACATACAGAACTCCTGGAAATTGCATCTCTCTACACTTAGGTTACAGAACTCCCGTAAGTTGCATCTCCTACATAAGGATACAGCAAACCCGATGTAAGGAATGACTACATCCAGGATACAGGTCTCCACTAAACAGCTCCTCCCTACACCAAGGATAGAGAACTCTTGGAAACCGCATTTCCCTACATCCAGGTACCAGAGCTCCCATAAGCTGTGTCTCCTACACTCAGGATCCAGAAATCCCATACACTGCGTATGCCTCTTGCCAGGCTACAGAACACTTGGGAAGAGCTTCTCCCTATACCCAGATACAGAACATAGGTAAACTGCCTCTCTCTACATCCAGGTAACAGAGCTCCAATCAGCTGCGTCTGCAGCACTCAGCATCCAGAAAACCCGCATATAGCGAATGCCCAATTACCAGCTACAGAATTCCAGGAAACAGCTCCTCTCTACACCAAGAATGGAGAATTCCTGGAAACTGTGTCTCTCTACATCCAGGGAACAGAGCTTCCATACGCTGCCTCTCCTACACTCACTATGCAGCAATCCCATACACTGCGTATGCACATTTCCAGGCTACAGAACGCTTGGAAACAGCTTCTCCCTACACCCAGATGCAGAACTCAGGTAAACTGCCTCTCTCTCCATCCAGGTTACAGAACTCCCAGAAGCTGCGTCCACTACGCTCAGCCTACAGAAAACCCGCATATAGCAAAAGCCTACTCCCAGGCTACAGAACTCTTGGAAACAGCTTCTCTCTACATTCAACATACAGAACTCCTGGAAATTGCATCTCTCTACACTTAGGTTACAGAACTCCCGTAAGTTGCATCTCCTACATAAGGATACAGCAAACCCGATGTAAGGAATGACTACATCCAGGATACAGGTCTCCACTAAACAGCTCCTCCCTACACCAAGGATAGAGAACTCTTGGAAACCGCATTTCCCTACATCCAGGTATCAGAGCTCCCATAAGCTGTGTCTCCTACACTCAGGATCCAGAAATCCCATACACTGCGTATGCCTCTTGCCAGGCTACAGAACACTTGGGAAGAGCTTCTCCCTATACCCAGATACAGAACATAGGTAAACTGCCTCTCTCTACATCCAGGTAACAGAGCTCCAATCAGCTGCGTCTGCAGCACTCAGCATCCAGAAAACCCGCATATAGCGAATGCCTAATTACCAGCTACAGAATTCCAGGAAACAGCTCCTCTCTACACCAAGAATGGAGAATTCCTGGAAACTGTGTCTCTCTACATCCAGGGAACAGAGCTTCCATACGCTGCCTCTCCTACACTCACTATGCAGCAATCCCATACACTGCGTATGCACATTTCCAGGCTACAGAACGCTTGGAAACAGCTTCTCCCTACACCCAGATGCAGAACTCAGGTAAACTGCCTCTCTCTCCATCCAGGTTACAGAACTCCCAGAAGCTGCGTCTGCTACCCTCAGCCTACAGAAAACCCGCATATAGCGAAAGCCTACTCCCAGGCTACAGAACTCTTGGAAACAGCTTCTCTCTACATTCAACATACAGAACTCCTGGAAATTGCATCTCTCTACACTTAGGTTACAGAACTCCCGTAAGTTGCATCTCCTACATAAGGATACAGCAAACCCGATGTAAGGAATGACTACATCCAGGATACAGGTCTCCACTAAACAGCTCCTCCCTACACCAAGGATAGAGAACTCTTGGAAACCGCATTTCCCTACATCCAGGTACCAGAGCTCCCATAAGCTGTGTCTCCTACACTCAGGATCCAGAAATCCCATACACTGCGTATGCCTCTTGCCAGGCTACAGAACACTTGGAAAGAGCTTCTCCCTATACCCAGATACAGAACATAGGTAAACTGCCTCTCTCTACATCCAGGTAACAGAGCTCCAATCAGCTGCGTCTGCAGCACTCAGCATACAGAAAACCCGCATATAGCGAATGCCTAATTACCAGCTACAGAATTCCAGGAAACAGCTCCTCTCTACACCAAGAATGGAGAATTCCTGGAAACTGTGTCTCTCTACATCCAGGGAACAGAGCTTCCATACGCTGCCTCTCCTACACTCACTATGCAGCAATCCCATACACTGCGTATGCACATTTCCAGGCTACAGAACGCTTGGAAACAGCTTCTCCCTACACCCAGATGCAGAACTCAGGTAAACTGCCTCTCTCTCCATCCAGGTTACAGAACTCCCAGAAGCTGCGTCCGCTACCCTCAGCCTACAGAAAACCCGCATATAGCGAAAGCCTACTCCCAGGCTACAGAACTCTTGGAAACAGCTTCTCTCTACATTCAACATACAGAACTCCTGGAAATTGCATCTCTCTACACTTAGGTTACAGAACTCCCGTAAGTTGCATCTCCTACATAAGGATACAGCAAACCCGATGTAAGGAATGACTACATCCAGGATACAGGTCTCCACTAAACAGCTCCTCCCTACACCAAGGATAGAGAACTCTTGGAAACCGCATTTCCCTACATCCAGGTACCAGAGCTCCCATAAGCTGTGTCTCCTACACTCAGGATCCAGAAATCCCATACACTGCGTATGCCTCTTGCCAGGCTACAGAACACTTGGGAAGAGCTTCTCCCTATACCCAGATACAGAACATAGGTAAACTGCCTCTCTCTACATCCAGGTAACAGAGCTCCAATCAGCTGCGTCTGCAGCACTCAGCATCCAGAAAACCCGCATATAGCGAATGCCCAATTACCAGCTACAGAATTCCAGGAAACAGCTCCTCTCTACACCAAGAATGGAGAATTCCTGGAAACTGTGTCTCTCTACATCCAGGGAACAGAGCTTCCATACGCTGCCTCTCCTACACTCACTATGCAGCAATCCCATACACTGCGTATGCACATTTCCAGGCTACAGAACGCTTGGAAACAGCTTCTCCCTACACCCAGATGCAGAACTCAGGTAAACTGCCTCTCTCTCCATCCAGGTTACAGAACTCCCAGAAGCTGCGTCCACTACCCTCAGCCTACAGAAAACCCGCATATAGCGAAAGCCTACTCCCAGGCTACAGAACTCTTGGAAACAGCTTCTCTCTACATTCAACATACAGAACTCCTGGAAATTGCATCTCTCTACACTTAGGTTACAGAACTCCCGTAAGTTGCATCTCCTACATAAGGATACAGCAAACCCGATGTAAGGAATGACTACATCCAGGATACAGGTCTCCACTAAACAGCTCCTCCCTACACCAAGGATAGAGAACTCTTGGAAACCGCATTTCCCTACATCCAGGTACCAGAGCTCCCATAAGCTGTGTCTCCTACACTCAGGATCCAGAAATCCCATACACTGCGTATGCCTCTTGCCAGGCTACAGAACACTTGGGAAGAGCTTCTCCCTATACCCAGATACAGAACATAGGTAAACTGCCTCTCTCTACATCCAGGTAACAGAGCTCCAATCAGCTGCGTCTGCAGCACTCAGCATCCAGAAAACCCGCATATAGCGAATGCCCAATTACCAGCTACAGAATTCCAGGAAACAGCTCCTCTCTACACCAAGAATGGAGAATTCCTGGAAACTGTGTCTCTCTACATCCAGGGAACAGAGCTTCCATACGCTGCCTCTCCTACACTCACTATGCAGCAATCCCATACACTGCGTATGCACATTTCCAGGCTACAGAACGCTTGGAAACAGCTTCTCCCTACACCCAGATGCAGAACTCAGGTAAACTGCCTCTCTCTCCATCCAGGTTACAGAACTCCCAGAAGCTGCGTCTGCTACCCTCAGCCTACAGAAAACCCGCATATAGTGAAAGCCTACTCCCAGGCTACAGAACTCTTGGAAACAGCTTCTCTCTACATTCAACATACAGAACTCCTGGAAATTGCATCTCTCTACACTTAGGTTACAGAACTCCCGTAAGTTGCATCTCCTACATAAGGATACAGCAAACCCGACGTAAGGAATGACTACATCCAGGATACAGGTCTCCACTAAACAGCTCCTCCCTACACCAAGGATAGAGAACTCTTGGAAACCGCATTTCCCTACATCCAGGTACCAGAGCTCCCATAAGCTGTGTCTCCTACACTCAGGATCCAGAAATCCCATACACTGCGTATGCCTCTTGCCAGGCTACAGAACACTTGGGAAGAGCTTCTCCCTATACCCAGATACAGAACATAGGTAAACTGCCTCTCTCTACATCCAGGTAACAGAGCTCCAATCAGCTGCGTCTGCAGCACTCAGCATCCAGAAAACCCGCATATAGCGAATGCCCAATTACCAGCTACAGAATTCCAGGAAACAGCTCCTCTCTACACCAAGAATGGAGAATTCCTGGAAACTGTGTCTCTCTACATCCAGGGAACAGAGCTTCCATACGCTGCCTCTCCTACACTCACTATGCAGCAATCCCATACACTGCGTATGCACATTTCCAGGCTACAGAACGCTTGGAAACAGCTTCTCCCTACACCCAGATGCAGAACTCAGGTAAACTGCCTCTCTCTCCATCCAGGTTACAGAACTCCCAGAAGCTGCGTCCACTACCCTCAGCCTACAGAAAACCCGCATATAGCGAAAGCCTACTCCCAGGCTACAGAACTCTTGGAAACAGCTTCTCTCTACATTCAACATACAGAACTCCTGGAAATTGCATCTCTCTACACTTAGGTTACAGAACTCCCATAAGTTGCATCTCCTACATAAGGATACAGCAAACCCGATGTAAGGAATGACTACATCCAGGATACAGGTCTCCACTAAACAGCTCCTCCCTACACCAAGGATAGAGAATTCTTGGAAACCGCATTTCCCTACATCCAGGTACCAGAGCTCCCATAAGCTGTGTCTCCTACACTCAGGATCCAGAAATCCCATACACTGCGTATGCCTCTTGCCAGGCTACAGAACACTTGGGAAGAGCTTCTCCCTATACCCAGATACAGAACATAGGTAAACTGCCTCTCTCTACATCCAGGTAACAGAGCTCCAATCAGCTGCGTCTGCAGCACTCAGCATCCAGAAAACCCGCATATAGCGAATGCCTAATTACCAGCTACAGAATTCCAGGAAACAGCTCCTCTCTACACCAAGAATGGAGAATTCCTGGAAACTGTGTCTCTCTACATCCAGGGAACAGAGCTTCCATACGCTGCCTCTCCTACACTCACTATGCAGCAATCCCATACACTGCGTATGCACATTTCCAGGCTACAGAACGCTTGGAAACAGCTTCTCCCTACACCCAGATGCAGAACTCAGGTAAACTGCCTCTCTCTCCATCCAGGTTACAGAACTCCCAGAAGCTGCGTCCACTACCCTCAGCCTACAGAAAACCCGCATATAGCGAAAGCCTACTCCCAGGCTACAGAACTCTTGGAAACAGCTTCTCTCTACATTCAACATACAGAACTCCTGGAAATTGCATCTCTCTACACTTAGGTTACAGAACTCCCGTAAGTTGCATCTCCTACATAAGGATACAGCAAACCCGATGTAAGGAATGACTACATCCAGGATACAGGTCTCCACTAAACAGCTCCTCCCTACACCAAGGATAGAGAACTCTTGGAAACCGCATTTCCCTACATCCAGGTACCAGAGCTCCCATAAGCTGTGTCTCCTACACTCAGGATCCAGAAATCCCATACACTGCGTATGCCTCTTGCCAGGCTACAGAACACTTGGGAAGAGCTTCTCCCTATACCCAGATACAGAACATAGGTAAACTGCCTCTCTCTACATCCAGGTAACAGAGCTCCAATCAGCTGCGTCTGCAGCACTCAGCATCCAGAAAACCCGCATATAGCGAATGCCCAATTACCAGCTACAGAATTCCAGGAAACAGCTCCTCTCTACACCAAGAATGGAGAATTCCTGGAAACTGTGTCTCTCTACATCCAGGGAACAGAGCTTCCATACGCTGCCTCTCCTACACTCACTATGCAGCAATCCCATACACTGCGTATGCACATTTCCAGGCTACAGAACGCTTGGAAACAGCTTCTCCCTACACCCAGATGCAGAACTCAGGTAAACTGCCTCTCTCTCCATCCAGGTTACAGAACTCCCAGAAGCTGCGTCCACTACCCTCAGCCTACAGAAAACCCGCATATAGCGAAAGCCTACTCCCAGGCTACAGAACTCTTGGAAACAGCTTCTCTCTACATTCAACATACAGAACTCCTGGAAATTGCATCTCTCTACACTTAGGTTACAGAACTCCCGTAAGTTGCATCTCCTACATAAGGATACAGCAAACCCGATGTAAGGAATGACTACATCCAGGATACAGGTCTCCACTAAACAGCTCCTCCCTACACCAAGGATAGAGAACTCTTGGAAACCGCATTTCCCTACATCCAGGTACCAGAGCTCCCATAAGCTGTGTCTCCTACACTCAGGATCCAGAAATCCCATACACTGCGTATGCCTCTTGCCAGGCTACAGAACACTTGGGAAGAGCTTCTCCCTATACCCAGATACAGAACATAGGTAAACTGCCTCTCTCTACATCCAGGTAACAGAGCTCCAATCAGCTGCGTCTGCAGCACTCAGCATCCAGAAAACCCGCATATAGCGAATGCCCAATTACCAGCTACAGAATTCCAGGAAACAGCTCCTCTCTACACCAAGAATGGAGAATTCCTGGAAACTGTGTCTCTCTACATCCAGGGAACAGAGCTTCCATACGCTGCCTCTCCTACACTCACTATGCAGCAATCCCATACACTGCGTATGCACATTTCCAGGCTACAGAACGCTTGGAAACAGCTTCTCCCTACACCCAGATGCAGAACTCAGGTAAACTGCCTCTCTCTCCATCCAGGTTACAGAACTCCCAGAAGCTGCGTCTGCTACCCTCAGCCTACAGAAAACCCGCATATAGTGAAAGCCTACTCCCAGGCTACAGAACTCTTGGAAACAGCTTCTCTCTACATTCAACATACAGAACTCCTGGAAATTGCATCTCTCTACACTTAGGTTACAGAACTCCCGTAAGTTGCATCTCCTACATAAGGATACAGCAAACCCGACGTAAGGAATGACTACATCCAGGATACAGGTCTCCACTAAACAGCTCCTCCCTACACCAAGGATAGAGAACTCTTGGAAACCGCATTTCCCTACATCCAGGTACCAGAGCTCCCATAAGCTGTGTCTCCTACACTCAGGATCCAGAAATCCCATACACTGCGTATGCCTCTTGCCAGGCTACAGAACACTTGGGAAGAGCTTCTCCCTATACCCAGATACAGAACATAGGTAAACTGCCTCTCTCTACATCCAGGTAACAGAGCTCCAATCAGCTGCGTCTGCAGCACTCAGCATCCAGAAAACCCGCATATAGCGAATGCCCAATTACCAGCTACAGAATTCCAGGAAACAGCTCCTCTCTACACCAAGAATGGAGAATTCCTGGAAACTGTGTCTCTCTACATCCAGGGAACAGAGCTTCCATACGCTGCCTCTCCTACACTCACTATGCAGCAATCCCATACACTGCGTATGCACATTTCCAGGCTACAGAACGCTTGGAAACAGCTTCTCCCTACACCCAGATGCAGAACTCAGGTAAACTGCCTCTCTCTCCATCCAGGTTACAGAACTCCCAGAAGCTGCGTCCACTACCCTCAGCCTACAGAAAACCCGCATATAGCGAAAGCCTACTCCCAGGCTACAGAACTCTTGGAAACAGCTTCTCTCTACATTCAACATACAGAACTCCTGGAAATTGCATCTCTCTACACTTAGGTTACAGAACTCCCATAAGTTGCATCTCCTACATAAGGATACAGCAAACCCGATGTAAGGAATGACTACATCCAGGATACAGGTCTCCACTAAACAGCTCCTCCCTACACCAAGGATAGAGAATTCTTGGAAACCGCATTTCCCTACATCCAGGTACCAGAGCTCCCATAAGCTGTGTCTCCTACACTCAGGATCCAGAAATCCCATACACTGCGTATGCCTCTTGCCAGGCTACAGAACACTTGGGAAGAGCTTCTCCCTATACCCAGATACAGAACATAGGTAAACTGCCTCTCTCTACATCCAGGTAACAGAGCTCCAATCAGCTGCGTCTGCAGCACTCAGCATCCAGAAAACCCGCATATAGCGAATGCCTAATTACCAGCTACAGAATTCCAGGAAACAGCTCCTCTCTACACCAAGAATGGAGAATTCCTGGAAACTGTGTCTCTCTACATCCAGGGAACAGAGCTTCCATACGCTGCCTCTCCTACACTCACTATGCAGCAATCCCATACACTGCGTATGCACATTTCCAGGCTACAGAACGCTTGGAAACAGCTTCTCCCTACACCCAGATGCAGAACTCAGGTAAACTGCCTCTCTCTCCATCCAGGTTACAGAACTCCCAGAAGCTGCGTCCACTACCCTCAGCCTACAGAAAACCCGCATATAGCGAAAGCCTACTCCCAGGCTACAGAACTCTTGGAAACAGCTTCTCTCTACATTCAACATACAGAACTCCTGGAAATTGCATCTCTCTACACTTAGGTTACAGAACTCCCGTAAGTTGCATCTCCTACATAAGGATACAGCAAACCCGATGTAAGGAATGACTACATCCAGGATACAGGTCTCCACTAAACAGCTCCTCCCTACACCAAGGATAGAGAACTCTTGGAAACCGCATTTCCCTACATCCAGGTACCAGAGCTCCCATAAGCTGTGTCTCCTACACTCAGGATCCAGAAATCCCATACACTGCGTATGCCTCTTGCCAGGCTACAGAACACTTGGGAAGAGCTTCTCCCTATACCCAGATACAGAACATAGGTAAACTGCCTCTCTCTACATCCAGGTAACAGAGCTCCAATCAGCTGCGTCTGCAGCACTCAGCATCCAGAAAACCCGCATATAGCGAATGCCCAATTACCAGCTACAGAATTCCAGGAAACAGCTCCTCTCTACACCAAGAATGGAGAATTCCTGGAAACTGTGTCTCTCTACATCCAGGGAACAGAGCTTCCATACGCTGCCTCTCCTACACTCACTATGCAGCAATCCCATACACTGCGTATGCACATTTCCAGGCTACAGAACGCTTGGAAACAGCTTCTCCCTACACCCAGATGCAGAACTCAGGTAAACTGCCTCTCTCTCCATCCAGGTTACAGAACTCCCAGAAGCTGCGTCTGCTACCCTCAGCCTACAGAAAACCCGCATATAGTGAAAGCCTACTCCCAGGCTACAGAACTCTTGGAAACAGCTTCTCTCTACATTCAACATACAGAACTCCTGGAAATTGCATCTCTCTACACTTAGGTTACAGAACTCCCGTAAGTTGCATCTCCTACATAAGGATACAGCAAACCCGACGTAAGGAATGACTACATCCAGGATACAGGTCTCCACTAAACAGCTCCTCCCTACACCAAGGATAGAGAACTCTTGGAAACCGCATTTCCCTACATCCAGGTACCAGAGCTCCCATAAGCTGTGTCTCCTACACTCAGGATCCAGAAATCCCATACACTGCGTATGCCTCTTGCCAGGCTACAGAACACTTGGAAAGAGCTTCTCCCTATACCCAGATACAGAACATAGGTAAACTGCCTCTCTCTACATCCAGGTAACAGAGCTCCAATCAGCTGCGTCTGCAGCACTCAGCATCCAGAAAACCCGCATATAGCGAATGCCCAATTACCAGCTACAGAATTCCAGGAAACAGCTCCTCTCTACACCAAGAATGGAGAATTCCTGGAAACTGTGTCTCTCTACATCCAGGGAACAGAGCTTCCATACGCTGCCTCTCCTACACTCACTATGCAGCAATCCCATACACTGCGTATGCACATTTCCAGGCTACAGAACGCTTGGAAACAGCTTCTCCCTACACCCAGATGCAGAACTCAGGTAAACTGCCTCTCTCTCCATCCAGGTTACAGAACTCCCAGAAGCTGCGTCCACTACCCTCAGCCTACAGAAAACCCGCATATAGCGAAAGCCTACTCCCAGGCTACAGAACTCTTGGAAACAGCTTCTCTCTACATTCAACATACAGAACTCCTGGAAATTGCATCTCTCTACACTTAGGTTACAGAACTCCCATAAGTTGCATCTCCTACATAAGGATACAGCAAACCCGATGTAAGGAATGACTACATCCAGGATACAGGTCTCCACTAAACAGCTCCTCCCTACACCAAGGATAGAGAATTCTTGGAAACCGCATTTCCCTACATCCAGGTACCAGAGCTCCCATAAGCTGTGTCTCCTACACTCAGGATCCAGAAATCCCATACACTGCGTATGCCTCTTGCCAGGCTACAGAACACTTGGGAAGAGCTTCTCCCTATACCCAGATACAGAACATAGGTAAACTGCCTCTCTCTACATCCAGGTAACAGAGCTCCAATCAGCTGCGTCTGCAGCACTCAGCATCCAGAAAACCCGCATATAGCGAATGCCTAATTACCAGCTACAGAATTCCAGGAAACAGCTCCTCTCTACACCAAGAATGGAGAATTCCTGGAAACTGTGTCTCTCTACATCCAGGGAACAGAGCTTCCATACGCTGCCTCTCCTACACTCACTATGCAGCAATCCCATACACTGCGTATGCACATTTCCAGGCTACAGAACGCTTGGAAACAGCTTCTCCCTACACCCAGATGCAGAACTCAGGTAAACTGCCTCTCTCTCCATCCAGGTTACAGAACTCCCAGAAGCTGCGTCCACTACCCTCAGCCTACAGAAAACCCGCATATAGCGAAAGCCTACTCCCAGGCTACAGAACTCTTGGAAACAGCTTCTCTCTACATTCAACATACAGAACTCCTGGAAATTGCATCTCTCTACACTTAGGTTACAGAACTCCCGTAAGTTGCATCTCCTACATAAGGATACAGCAAACCCGATGTAAGGAATGACTACATCCAGGATACAGGTCTCCACTAAACAGCTCCTCCCTACACCAAGGATAGAGAACTCTTGGAAACCGCATTTCCCTACATCCAGGTACCAGAGCTCCCATAAGCTGTGTCTCCTACACTCAGGATCCAGAAATCCCATACACTGCGTATGCCTCTTGCCAGGCTACAGAACACTTGGGAAGAGCTTCTCCCTATACCCAGATACAGAACATAGGTAAACTGCCTCTCTCTACATCCAGGTAACAGAGCTCCAATCAGCTGCGTCTGCAGCACTCAGCATCCAGAAAACCCGCATATAGCGAATGCCTAATTACCAGCTACAGAATTCCAGGAAACAGCTCCTCTCTACACCAAGAATGGAGAATTCCTGGAAACTGTGTCTCTCTACATCCAGGGAACAGAGCTTCCATACGCTGCCTCTCCTACACTCACTATGCAGCAATCCCATACACTGCGTATGCACATTTCCAGGCTACAGAACGCTTGGAAACAGCTTCTCCCTACACCCAGATGCAGAACTCAGGTAAACTGCCTCTCTCTCCATCCAGGTTACAGAACTCCCAGAAGCTGCGTCTGCTACCCTCAGCCTACAGAAAACCCGCATATAGCGAAAGCCTACTCCCAGGCTACAGAACTCTTGGAAACAGCTTCTCTCTACATTCAACATACAGAACTCCTGGAAATTGCATCTCTCTACACTTAGGTTACAGAACTCCCGTAAGTTGCATCTCCTACATAAGGATACAGCAAACCCGATGTAAGGAATGACTACATCCAGGATACAGGTCTCCACTAAACAGCTCCTCCCTACACCAAGGATAGAGAACTCTTGGAAACCGCATTTCCCTACATCCAGGTACCAGAGCTCCCATAAGCTGTGTCTCCTACACTCAGGATCCAGAAATCCCATACACTGCGTATGCCTCTTGCCAGGCTACAGAACACTTGGGAAGAGCTTCTCCCTATACCCAGATACAGAACATAGGTAAACTGCCTCTCTCTACATCCAGGTAACAGAGCTCCAATCAGCTGCGTCTGCAGCACTCAGCATCCAGAAAACCCGCATATAGCGAAT